>NW_010399286.1:476-907 GCF_000710305.1 Buceros rhinoceros silvestris | reverse complement strand
CTTCTCCGTTTTCTGCCGATTCCTGGCGGGGGTGGTCTAATGAACTGTCTTGCCCTGATGGATTGACCCAGCGGTACCCCTTATCCCTGCGGTGGATGCAGGAGGCCCCTATACGCAGCGGAATTTGAAGATATTCCCTTAAGACACGACCTGGCCAGCCCGCGGCACAGATGTGTGTGTGGGGGAGTCTGGAAGAAGCATTTCTTGGCAAAGAAATGAAGTTCCCTATAGCCACCCCAGAGGAGAAAAGGACTGTGTTTTCACTGCATGAAAGGTTTGCTTCAGGAGAACCCATTATCGAGCTTTTCGTCAGGCAACGGAGAGATTACGGACGGACTTTTTCCTCCCCCCGCCCCTGAGTGGTGAGCCACTGTGGGGTGGAGTTTGTAAGTGGAGGATCGTTCCGATCGGGAGAGTTTATATGTTACTGT
>NW_010399286.1:0-445 GCF_000710305.1 Buceros rhinoceros silvestris | reverse complement strand
AGTATCGAGCTTTTCGTCAGATGGACAGATTACGGACAGACTTTTTCCTCCCCCCACATCCCGGCGTGGTGAGCCATTGTGGCGTGGAGTTTGTAAGCAGAGGATCGTTCCGATTGGGAGAGTTTATATGTAACTGTGCACTTTTATTTATTCTCCCTTCTATCTCTTTCTCTCCCTTTCCCAGTCCGGTTTAACTTCAAGGGCGTCTGCATTATTAAACTTTTCTGTTCCTATCACTCATATATGTAGCTTGTGTGTTATCATATCCTCTGCCCAACTAAACTTCTAATGAGCCCGTTAAAGGCTTATCAGCACATTAACGAGCATCAAAAGTTTTCTGTGTGTGCTTTGGCAGGTTTCCACAGCCAACATACACTATCTCATCGCATTCCCTTTCGGTGGGGAAGCAACCCCCCTTTTCAAACCACGACAATGACCTATTGAA
>NW_010399285.1:40878-61745 GCF_000710305.1 Buceros rhinoceros silvestris | reverse complement strand
GGATCCACCTTCCCGCCTGTATGCGGCAGCGTGGGGAGACGCGCAGGACGCCCATCAGCTCTGTGCCCTCCGCAGGTTAACTGCTGGTCAGAGCGCCACCCGCGGTTCCATTGCGGAGGGTGCAGTTTATACGCAGAAGTGTATAAAGGCACTACATTAAGCGGCTGTGACTGTGGGCAACGATACTGCACTGAAATACACAGTGTCACACAGCTGCAGCGAGTCGGTCAGGTCAGTGTACGCGTATTTGGAGCGTCTGTGGAGCAGGACAGTTCTTCAAGCAGTTTATTCAGAATATCCAAAGTTAACTTCTAAGTTAACATGAGATTTACCTTGATATTAACGTTGTATTTTAACAGATGAAGATAAACCAAAGTCATCCTTGGTAAATAGCTCTTCTTGTATTGACACCGGGGTCGATTCTGTAGGCAAGGACTTGGTAGTTGCACTGCTTTTTGTAGAGCAGAGCTTTTCCTTAGATAGCGCATTACTTCCTGCTGTGATCACTGCCTCTCCTTCCTCTAGTGTCATCTGATGTCACTAATACCACACAGAGTGAAACAAGAAATTCACTTTTCATAGTCTATAGAAAACCAAAAGCTTTGAGAAACTTTGCTTCATGCAATGATTTGATTGTAAGGTTTGTTGGCGCCACTTATGCTGAACGTTACACTGAAGTGTTCTAGACTTTTCCCTGTTCTTATAACAAGGAGTGGCTGGACCGAGAATGCTTCCCATGGACAGAAATATTCTGGGAAGTTTTAAGTTTGTCCAACATCAACTGCTGCACAGCTGAACCCCCAAAGTGGTACTTCTGGGTGGGCAAGCTTTAAGCTATGGCTGAAACTGGGGATGTGAGGGGCGCCCACTCTCGGTCCTGGTCTTATCACAGAATCACAGTCAGTTCTTGTAAAGGAAACAAACTGTCTCTTCATCTGTGACCTCCGGCACAGATGGTAAGGCAGGGGGAAACAAGTGGGGTAGCTTAAGCGTTCCAGGATAAAAAGCAATGAAGTTGTGACACAAGATGAAAGGAAAAAATACTCATTCTTTAGATGGGAAAAAAATGTAAGCTTTGTCAACTCAATTGTACAATATTCAGCTATTTAAAGAATACAGTTTTCCAAAAGGTTGGATGTTTTATTCAAGATTTGTCAAATATTTCACATAGATGAAAAGGCAAAGTGAGTAGAAGACAAATCGCAGCTTTTTTCTGAGGAACTAGTGAAAGCACCTAGGGTAGATTGGAAAACTGATCAGACTTTTGTTGTTTCTTAAATACCGTCTGGTTTTAAGGCCCTCTTTACTTACTAATGTTTGGAATTAGAAATCTACCAATAAAGTGAACAATGTACCAGAACCGGAGTAAAATGCTAAAAAAGTTGTTATTTAAATACCTGCAGAGTAAACTGTTAGTTCAAACAGATTAAAAAGGTGAAGGAATGAAAGCAAGATGAAACTTTTAACATTCTTGATTTAATGCTCAGAAGTATTTCAGACTTAGCAATGGGTTTTTTGATTACTTGGATTGTCTTTTGTGTAAGTGCAAGCACAGGAACATATCAGGGATTATCCCCACGCGTAAATGACAGTGGAATCAGAATTCAGCTCTGTGAGATGGCTTAGGAGGGAATGACTTCCACTGACGTGGTAGTTTCATTGCGGAGTTCACTGTAACGATCCCCAGGTTACACAGCTCAAAACTGAAACATTAACCTAGCAAAGAAATGAGGTAAGTGTTAAGAAGTCAAAAACCTACTCAAAATAAATGCTTTTCTGTTTTCTTTTAAAAGCAGTACTGCACCTTTGGATTTTGTACTAGAGAAACACTGGAAGTTGCAGTAGGTGTAAGAAACATCCCTGAAGCTTAAAAAATAGCTTTTCTGCTAACACCAATGAAGGCAGAAGTACTTACAACTTTGTGTAAATGAAATGTATAGTAAGTAGTCTTGAGGTAGTTGCAGTGCATTGCAATTGTTTTCTAATGAATTCACTTAGACTTTTTATATTATGTTGTTCAAAGGAAGTGTTTTGACTTCCACTAACAGACTTCTGTCTGAAAATATATTTTATAATCTCAGTTAACAACAAAAAAGTAGATTTCAAATAATCACTTTCCCAGGGTTTCTGCAGCTCGTACACCAATGGGAGAGGTACAAACAGCTGACAAAACAACACCCTAAGACACAGTAATAGATACAGAAGCAAAAGTAATCCTTTGTAAAATACTGAGATTCAAATGGTTCTACAGAAATTCCGCTAAATTTCATTCTGGTAGATATATAAATCTTTGCATAAATGCAGAAATGTGCACAGGGCACAGCAAAAAAGTGTCCAGCTAGTGAAAACTGAGGACTATCAAAGTTCTGTTTAATCAGGGCTGCTGTGAAGGTGTTTTGTGAAGTATGCTACCACTTTTTAATTAAAATTCAATTTGCTAGTTTTTGCTAATGTAGGAGTGTATTCAAATGCTCTCCTTGTTCCTGTTTTAATACATCTTAAAAGTTTCTCCTCAATAAATTATTATTCCTTTCCAAGTCTCAGTTTGTTGTAATACGTTCAATTATGATTTTTATAATGGGTTGAGAATGTAGGTGTATTAACTTTGTGTCCCTTCATGATCCAGTTTGTGTTAGTATAAAAAGGAAGTCCAAAGAGAAGCAAATGGTGAAGTTAAGACATTTCAGTCTTTTAATGAATTTATAAACCACTCTCACCTGCTACCGCTTGAAATCCATAATCAGGAGCACTTCACTGATACCCATGGGGTGCAGATGAGCAGACGGGAGGAAGACCTGGCAGACTGCATGGATCTCATTTTCTAATCAAAGATGGTTATAGTGCGTACATTTTGGGCAGAGACATTTAGGGTTGGTTGGTTTGTTTCTCCTTCACTTCTAAGTATTTGTAGCCCTCTCTTCGGAGAACAGACTTACACAAACATGATGTCTGTACAGGTGTTGGTGTAGGTAGGTTAGTAAAATAAACCACCTTGCCATCACTTTTTGCCATATTTAGCATAAATGGTATATAAATCCAAAGATAACACAGCTCTTTCTGGGGAGAAAGACTCTATAATCTGGACTAACTCCTTAGCTGATACAGCCATCTTTGATGCTGGGGCTCTGGGGAAGCTTTTGTAGGCGATTCCAGTTCTCCACATGCAAATCAAGTACTTCTTGTAAACTAGATCTACTTACTGAAGAGTGCGGCATTATTGACTTCGCTTTCTTTCTCACTGCTTTGAAGGCACTGTCTTGTGACTGGTCAGCAGAGAGCTGCTCAGGAGTCACAGCTTGTCTCAGACTCCTGTACTGCGGTCTGTAGGTAGAGCCAGTGTGGTGGCAGGGAAAGGCACAACTATAGTTACAGTGGCTGTTCCAGTAAGAGTGTTGCTAGTACACGGAGCACAAGTGATGGAAGAAAATACACTGACATAGAGGCTTACGGAGACCCTGAAAACCTAAAGAACAGGTGAGGCTGATCAAGAAAACAGGGGTGCCCTTGTGAGTAGAGAAAGGTGGGATGAAGAGAAAGCTGTTTCTAAGGTATTCCATGTGAAGAAGGTTACTGCATGTTCTCAGGCGGGGGGCGCAGACAACAAAGGTATGGTGGAGCTCTATGAGGAGTAGATGCTGTAGGCCTGAAAATACTTTCTTTGTTCTGGTAACAGGAGGTATTTTAAGGAGAGTCTCAAACTTTAGAGCCCTTCAGTTACATTCTGAAAACACACAGCTTTTCAATAATGTCTGCACATCTGGCAGTTGCAGGAAACTACAAGTTGCTAGACTTTGCGAAGAGCCTCTAGAGCCACGTTTAACATTTTAGCAAATACAGGATATACACCTGTAATCCTGGAATACTCTGCCCTTCTCTTGCAATCGCTGATCAGGAACTCTAAGAAGTCTTAGATGCATATTTATGTACAATCAGTTGTTCTGGAGACAAGTTTTGCCATAAAAAAACCCCAGCCCTATGTCTTACAGGGTACACTAAGTGTGACTCGCATCTAGAATTGTGTACAGTATTTCACGTTAGTCATAATTTCTTCATTCTAAAGCCGTAACTTCACCTGTTGCCCTCATTTTTAGAGAACATTTCCTTCTATATTTTCATACCTGTTCCTGACTCTGAACTTGCTGGGCTTGCTGCTAACACTGCTTTCTATTTCAACTCCGAAGCCTCATCCAGGAGCAAGAGTGATGGCTATCTTGAATAAAAGTGTTGGCATTTTTTCATGCCATTTTCTCTCCATGTTCTAAAAAATACCTTAATAGCAAGAAAATGTTCCCTAACTGCTAATCAGGAAATAATCCTACAAGCATCTTTCATGGCATCCTAATCTGTCCATGTAGGAAGACCTCAGCAGCCTGAACAGTGTGAACTCTGGTTAAAGAAAAGTGAAGAACACCTCAAGAGTTTCCTGAAAACAGCATTAAAAATAAGAAATAACAGGTTAAGAACCTGTCCTGTTTCTCCCCTAGTTTTGTACCCTAGGGAGGATGTTCTAAAAAGAGATTAATACAGGTACTTAAGTTTGGTAAATATATAGAATTCAGCAAAACTAGGATTTTCAGGCCTTTTTCTGTCTGTCTGCTTCTAACGTGGATGAAACACACTCCATCTGTGGTCTGCTAGCAAGACAGTGTCACGGAAGTGAAACTTGGTTGGTGTTTGCTGTGACTCCTGCCCAGAACTGATTCTGAGTTTTGATCAGCTGTACAGAAAGAAGGGGAAGGTGGGTGTAGATGAATGAAGGTATGGGAAGATAAGGAGGTAAAAGGGAATTAACATATTTTAACCAACTCTAGCCTAAACGTGACTTTTTTTTCCCCCTTTCTTTCTTAGTGTAGACTCAGGTTAAGATGTCTGTAGCTGGAATACAGATGGCTGCAGCTGACTGCTTGGTTTCTTTGAGTTTTACTACTTTTGGGTAGACCGAGACAATTTTCATCTGCGGAGGGAAAAAATGATCGTGCTGGCCAAAACACAGAGCCTAATTTTGACCTAAATAGAGGAGTTTTCCTTTGGAAAATAAAATCCTGTGCAACCAGGTCCTCACTCGGTTATGGCAGTCAGTTGTATGGCCTAGCAACCCTTAGTGCCTGCACAAGTAACGTGGCTACAAAATATACCTCAGCAGTTTGAGAAAACGCAGCTATGGTGGGTTTTTGCTATTTTCTTATGCAGAAGAGTGAACGCAGGTGGGATGAAGCTCTGGAACAGAACTAAAGAATGGGTGAGCCATACAAGTAGGTATGACAACACGTGGTAGGAACAGTAATAGGGACAGCATGTTTTTTCACCAAAAAACATTTCCAAAAATGAAAATAGGCAGAAATAAACATAGCCTTTTCTCTACCAAAAAGCATGTTGGACAGGATGGGACTGTTACAGAAGTAATTTGTATTTAAGTAACTGCTTATTAAGTAAATTAATTACCACATAGCTGCAAAGTAGTCATCAGATTTTGACCTTAAAATGTACCTATTACCCTATGGGATGGAAATGAGGAATTACCAAAAGAAGTAACAACTCAAAACAGGGCAGTCAAACAGGATCCAGAAACGAGTTCTGCCACTAGGACGCCTGATGTCCTCGATGGGTGACAAAGGGAAGTCTAGGCGTGTGTCAGAGGGCAAAAGTCATCATCTACTGTCCAACTCGCACACACAGTGCAAAAAATAATTTATAGTTTATTACGCCTGGAGAAAAGTATTCAGTAACAGATAAACAAATTTGAGTTCAGAATGAAAAGTAACAGAATTACCCAGTTACACTTAAACCCCATACATATCCATACACGAGCTTATATCCTGTGCATTTCTAATTACGAAGTTGAAAATTTACTAAATACAGAAGCATTTGGAATTCTCTTTCCTATAAGGTAAAATGACAATATATATTGACAGATTTATAGTGTGCATATATATACACAGACAGGTGTGTATATATATCTCTCTCGGAGGATATACATATGCGCACCAAGTATATATCTCTATTAAAACAGGAGTACATGGCTCTAGCAGTGCCAGCTGGAGACAGCTGAAAGGGCACTGTGGATTCACTGCCGCTCTGGAGAAGCCACGTTTCTCCCCCCCGGTCTGTTCCCAGCTCTATCAGGAAAGTGCACAGCAGCATGACCCGGAGACAGCTGCTGCTACTCCATTTTGGAAGCACTGCGTTCTCCAATTACCACATGGGGAACTATCGCACATTTGACAGGTTCTTGTTTGCGGAAATCGTAACAGCTGACATCCAGCCCAGTGATGGGAAGGATCCGGGCTAGATCACAAAAAGTTGAAATACTTTATATCGTTACTCTACGCTAGCAAATCCAGGCACTTAATGCTATCAGTATTTTTATTCTCAACAGTTCTAGAACTATGACTGAAAGCTTATCTTTATTAAAATCAAAAACAAACTTTCCATATACCTCAGTAGGGTAGGACATCATCTTACATTCTAACGGTACTGTATTTTAATGAATCCAGGAATTTTAAAGGTTTGGCAAAGTGCGTACTTTAGGAGAACCATTCAGATATTTATAATAGCTTGACTGAACTTCAAAGTCAACATATGATAAATTCTCTACAAGATAAAGGCACAATATTTACAGGTACTCTTACCACTGCAGCTTTAAATAAGATAAACTAAATAACCTCTACCATCTTTTAAATTAAACTGTTGAATATTATAGTAATAATCTCTCATAAAAAAGTAGATATGCTTGTGCATTTAGTACTCTTGATTCTGGAACCATCTGAACATGGGCATCACTAACATACACCCACTGTCCTCCTGACGCTCCCATGGCTTCTTTTAAACCTGAAATGTAGAAGTAAAAGACGTTGCTCCTTGTCTTTCACATCATCATCAAACAAATACAGTAGATTATTTCAAAAGGAAGAGAAGCTTCTAGCCCACAAGAATAACTCATGACTTGAATGCAGCCCAGTATCTGTAGTTTGAAATTTACACGTCAAAGATACTGTAAGAGAAATTAGTGGAAAACAAGGCTTATGATATACACCACTATGGCTTTTTTTGTATTTTTTCAAGTACAGCTGGCTGAGTTTTAACAGTAAGTTACATTTACACACAACCAGTTCTGACCAAAAAAAAAAAAAAAAAAAAAAAAAAAAAAAAAATTCAAAAGCTGACCAGTGTGAAATTAAGAACACAAAATGTTCTTATCTGTTGTAATAATGACTGCAAGGGAAGCATAAGACTGAGGGAGATTTCCATTTCAAAAATAATACCAAAAATTGTCCATCTGGAAAATGAGCTTTAAATGCAAAGTGACAGTACAAGGATAGACAGGATCGTGCTTGGTTCTCACACCTCCCATGAAGGGAAACAGTAAATACATTTACCTTACTCTGACAGCTCAACAGTCTTGCCTCCACGAATCATTCATTAACAGATTCTATGCTAGAATCTTACTTCATTCTGCAGATCCAAAGCACACTAGTAAGAACGAATGTGCTGTTTTCAAAATATCAAAAGAAACCCTACAGCAAAGCTTGTATCCTCCATTAAAAAGTTTCTTGCTGTTCACATTAAACCAAATTATTCCAGATTTTTAAGCATTCAAAGATTTCCAATTCTATGATATATAAAATGCTCAAGTATATGGAAAATTTAATTTCAGTTGTCATGGAAATTGATTTATGTGGCCCTAAAAATAACAGAATATTCTGAGCTGAAACAATTGTTTGCCGTAAATCGCCTTAAGGAGCTGTAGGCAGTAGTTGCTTGTGGTTTTAATCACAGAGAAAGGAGGCTCGGTACATACCTAGAACATTTTTAGTGGTAGAAATGTGCTCTAGTAATTTCTTGGAGGGTGTCCTGACTTTCACATACGCTGCATAATGACCACCTCTCATTGACCCACTGTGCTCCACTATTCCGTAAAGGCTATAGAGCACTCTCGTGCCATCCGTAACATTCTGCATTCCCAGAAACACAGAAAACAAAGATACATTATTGCACAACAAATTTTACAGATATCTTAACTAGCTGTCAACAGTATTACTTTAAAAGAAGCAAACAGACATCTACAGCGTTTCCAATGGTGAAATACATGTACTGAAAATACTCAGTAGTCTACTAATTGAATTTAGTTACCATGGAAGCAGCAGTATTCGTCCTTAATGCTGATAGATACACTAACACCATCAGGGTACCACAGATTAACTAGTACTAGTTAACGTCCATGATATTGTTGATACGAACGGAATTTCAATTAGTTACAATTCTGATCTCTGGATACTATTTGAAAAAATTCACTCTGTAATTTTTCTAGGAAAGGAATAATAAACATCATCATCATCCTCAATCCAGTTTAACTTGTGCTCAGGACAACAACTGCTGAAGTACAGTTAAAGACTTGAAATGGGTACCTTGCAAGATGCAGCACAAAATGGTGCTAAGTCTAAAATCAGTGGGAAATCCACATGCCTGTTTACTTTCCGTAGACTCAAACCAGCCTTCAAAGGAAAGAAAAAAAAACCTGTAAAAAGTTTCCTAGTAAAAACACTTATTTTAAAGCTAAGGTGTATTAATATACTATTAAAATATAGCAAGACCAAGAATAAGATTGTAACTGATTTAAACATTCTTTGTTATGTTTTCAGTACAGTGCCTGCTACACATGAGCAGGATGGACGTGGTAAGAGGTTGCCCCGGATACATCTGAATGGCTAAATGCACTCTGAAGGTGTTAGACAGTCAAACATAAGCATGTTTCAAACAGTGGTTCTACCAATTCTCCATATATAAAAAGGAATTATCAGTATGCACACCACCACTTAAAGAACTGCTTGTCCACCAGGGGGGCAGAGGAATACAGAAGAGGGTTTTGATCTTTTACCTGGTGGAATCTTTTCAGATGGAGAATAAGGACAGCAGGAACTGAAGAAATCAGCAGCTGTTTCCGAGCATTTGTGTAGACACCTTCCATCTTCTTTTCTGTATTTGTGAATATCAAAACAATTTATAAAGGCAGTCAGACAGAATTTAAGTATCTTTTGAACATCTGACAGAACAGATGTTACAGTTATTCTGTACACGTATTATAAAATGCAAGGGACATTTTGTGGAGTAATAAAAACATTTTCTCATCTTTCTAGTTTTTAATAAACATAATCTGCCAAATCTGATCATTATTTTAGCCCGTCCTACGCAAATCAGATCAAAAGTTGGAAGCACGTACACTATCTAGGTCAGCTTGCACACTGAGATATCTACATTGTCTGCTACTAGAGCACTGAACTCTCCTGTTAAAACTGAAATAAACGGATGATCACTGGAACAAGAAATGGGAGGCACAGGTCTCTTTAGCAACGCTAATTTCCTAACCATTAAGACAGAGATTCATTTTGCACTCTTTGGTTCTTCCGATGACTACATATTGCGATTAATAAGAGAAGGATCAGAGGAGGGGTGTTGACTTCAGGATGCCTCATGACCTGCTGGCTGAGCACACAGGATTGGTGCAGAGGCAACTGAACCAGAAGGGCTTTTATCAAAAGTATCTCGGTGGTTAGCTGTACAGTGAAAGGGAACAAGCTACTGGCATATTTCTCACTGAAAAAAAAATTATTTTACTGGTTTTACACATGTCCAAAGGAAAATACTTAATTTGAGGTAGAATGGAGTATTTTATGTAAAAATAGCTGACTTCTTAAATCTTCTTAAATCTTAATAATGATTACTTGTGAACTGATTTTCCATTTTTCATTGTGCCTGCAGACAAATGAATAATTATAAAATACTACTTTTAGATTAATTTTTCTGAATTTACTCATGCTTAAATTTTATCTCTCCAGTTATCTACAAAGGCACAGCAAACAGGAAAATAAGACCTTCCTTTGTATTTTATTTAAAAATAATCAGAAGAGCTTAATTTTTTTATCCTTCTGAACTCCTGTACATTAAAAAAAAATCCTCTAGTCCTTTTTAAAGGTTTGTTTTTCATTATATTTAAATTGTTTTTCTTGCTCAATGAACTCTAGTGGTTTACTTGGGCTATACAAACATCAAGGAAAACACTGTTACAATAAGGTAGTTCTCTCTCATGGCCATTCTTAGAAATGTTTCTAAGTGTTTTTTCCCCTCTTTATAACAAGTGTCTTTTTTTTGCCCCTCTTATATACTTAATTACATTACTTCCCTCAGTATGTAAGTTGCTAGAGCTGAATGTTGAAGCATTTATTTCAGAGCTTCTAGGATTGTAAAGAACACAAACAGCAGCACAGATTAATATCGAACAATGCACCTATTCAGTTTATGGTCATCTTTAAATTACTTATCTTGGATAAAATAAAGATGCAAAATAAATTCCAAGGTACATCTACCTTAGAACATATCAGACTATGTTCTAACACAAAATTAAGTCTTGCTGCCTTCACAGGATGAAGTTTTAAGTTGTTAGAAGCCATTTCTGCTTGGGGAGACATTTCCTCTGTAGCCACAAGGCGGGGGGGCCATGCTGCAGCAATGAGACACACGCTTTGAGGGGCAATTTGTAGTGTCCAGACAGATACGAGCACTTTACCTGCGGAGCTGGTTTTCTTCTGATACTTCTGTTTCCTTTCGGTGCAGCTCTCACAGAAGAGCTTGTTGTTCCCCATCAGGAGCTCTACAGAGGTGAACTGGTAAAGGCAGGACTGAACAGAACATTCCTTTGAGCTAGTTATGTAGCTTTGGGCAAGAGTCTGGAAAGCATGTTGAGGGTTTGGGGATAGTGAGGATTTGTCTACTGAGAACATGGAATTGTTCGATAAACCTAATGCTGGATCTCCATGGCTTGATTTTTTATCTTCGTTGATAGTATCACAGAAGCTGAGTTTGGATATGGCACTGGAAATCATCTCTTCATTACTGTCACTTGGTCTGTTGTGCGGCATTTTAACACTCACATGGTTGACGTGCAAACCAGACACGCTGCTGGACGGGCTGAAAGCTGTTTGCTTAGAAGCACTTTCACTTTCTGAGGCTTCACTGTCAGCATCAAAGCTGCTTTCAGAGCGGCTGGCCTCCTTCTCACTGCCATCCGTCTGACTTCCATTTACAGCGGAGTCAGCAGTTGGGTCTTTGGAGTACAGGTCGCCAGAGCTACCTTCCAGCTCAGGCTTTTTGGTTTTTTCCTGCATGATAACAGGACTTCTTTCTTCTTCATTTGAGGAAGCTTTTCTGGCAATCCGTCTCTCCTGGTTCAATTGATTCTGTAAATTGTGGCATTATTATTTCAGTAATACAGGGAAGAAACAGAAAACAGATCTGTGATCTAACATTGCTTTTGAAACATGACAAGTTCAAAGCAAATTACCTATTATTTTACATTCTCCAACCTTTCACATGTTTAAGCTAGTTGACTTCCTTAAGACCTTTTAAAACCAAATCAGGATTAGAAACCTTCATGCCAGTCAGCTAAGAGCATTATACTTACTGGGAGATCAATACTTCCTGCACGAATTACACTCACTTGGTGACAGCTGTGGAGGGCACGTTTGAAGGGTATTCACTTAATCTAACTTAAGCTTCTAAAAGGTTCTCAAGTCTAAGCTAGTCCCCTAGCCTCCCATCAGAGGCCTTAGCTGATGAGCAGCCCCAGAAGAAAATTCCACTCACTTTGTACACACTCGTCTCAGAATTAAATAAAGCGTCTGTAGCAGTATGTTTGCTAATTTGTGCATTATCTGAAGTTGATTTTTTGTTTGTTTTATCAAGATTGCAAGAAGGAAAAAAAAGAAACCTTTGCTGTCACAGAAAACTACTAGTATAGATTTTAAAAATATCCCAAATCTGCCTAATTTTGGGTAAAATATAAACATCCATGATTCTTTACTTTCTTTTGTTTGGCTGCTTCCCAAAAGAAATGAGCAAATTTTCCTCCCCTTAGCTTTTTCCTTTATCTGAGTTGAGTCAAAATTCCAGCGATGCCAGTGGGAATCCTTCCGTTCTTTCGTTTATACCACACATCCTTTTTCTCTGTCTCCTATCAGTCTTTAATACTTATTCTGTTATATTTTTTTTCATATGTATTTAGTATGTTAGGACCCAATTCAGGAGAGTTTTTATGGTCCCCAACAGGGCGCAGACCCTTTCAGGACTTACTCAGATACCAGGTACAAGAATCTAAAACTGCCATGACCTCATAATCTGTAGTCTAGAGGCACATTCCTCAAATAAGGCTCCTAATTTCCTCCGCGCATCAGGAGCCCAGCACTTGCACCTTTCACTTCCTGCCATTATTAAGGACCTTTAAACAAAGTGACACGCAGTATGAGCTAAGCTCACATCAGTGCTTTCACAGAACCAACTGCAGAAACTAACTTTCACCACTGCTTCCATAAGAGGGAACCTAAGTGGAGGGATACCTGATCATGGTCCTAAGCTGCAGCGAGGCTGTAAATTTAAACATGGCTTTGGGTTCAGTATTTCCTATGACTGTCTTCAGGTAGCCTCTCATATGGAAGAGACTGTTACTGTTTTGGATCCCACTCCAGATCATGGGTAGCAAATGCTACAGGTATCTGCCTAATTTGCAGGCACTGAACTTTGTTCAGTCTATCCCTTAAATATGTCCCACAGACTCAATTAATGAAGAATCCTCAAGTGCATACTCAGTTTTAAACTTTAAGCAAGAACTTCAGTCCAAACGAAGTCCACGTGAAAGGCAAAAAATATTTCCGACTATTTTCTTAAACAGGATTTAAACTTACACTAAATGTACAACTTCATAATTCAAGCCCTTAAACTTGTGAGCAAGTCCTTAAACTTGTGAGCAAGGTCCATTAGGACCACCTCTTGTCTCAGTTAAGCTTGTGTGCCTTGTAACTAGAGAAGAGGGAGAGGAACCTGCCTGCTAGAGTTGAGGGATATTATGCAAACAGCAGCCAAAAAAAATCTTAAAATTGTAAAGCTCCCCATTTCAGCAGAAAAGCTTAACAAGGAGTGTTCAGGTCCTCTGTTACCTACAAAACCACCCAGGGGACACCCCGTATTTTCACAAGCAAACTTACAAACTGATGAACTGAAGTCACAGACCATCAACCCTGACTGAATTCAACAATGGTTTGTTTGGGGTTAGAAATTTTACTGCAGAACAGATATATTACACTGAACATAATTTTTAAAAACAGACTAAAATAATGATAAATACATGTCTCAGAAGATGGAGGGGGAGGAGGAAATCACAAAGCCTCACCCAGTAGACAGTCATACTTCCCACGTCACTTTCTTACTGAGAGCAGAGTTGTTGCTTCCTTTATATTAGTCTGTCTAGTCTAGTTTATTGAATCTATACTATATTTTTATTTTCTTAATTTTGAAAACATTTCAGTAATTGTGTTTGTATGAATCAGTATTAACAGCATTATTCACACTATTTTGGATTTTTCTATGTCTCTTCTAGTACAGATTCTAACTGGCTGCATAGCCCTATATGGATGATAAGGCTTATTAAAAAGAATGTTAATAATGACAGTAAGAGCCTCTGTCACGCTTCATTAGCAATAACATATGTGCACAATAGTTATTTCTTTTAATCTGTAAACACCAATGCATACAATTAATCAGTCCTGGGAGGCTGGCATATTTGCAGAACACTTTTGCTGCCATCAGAGTACTCGAGACAGGCTGAACCGAGCTCCCCAGTCTGCTTAAGGCAGAGTGGATCACAGAAACGGTGCTCTCAGTCCCCAAGAGCCTCTGCTGTCTGCACTGTTCCTGCTGTGCCCACTGCCAACTAATCCCTCAGATGGCACTATCGCAGGCTGGCCTGCTTGCTCTCTTAGCCAGCATTACATTCTTGGGATGGCAACCAGAAACAAACTCAGGACAACAAAAGAAATGCAGTCAACAAAACCAAAAGCAACATAAATTGGAACTGTCTTGCAGATTATTTTTTTCCTTATAAACGAAACCCTGTAGCAGAAAACTAAATGGTTCCCAAATGTCTGTTATGTCTCACACTCCTAATAATGACCGAAATATTTTAAAACAATTCTATGTCAGTTATCTGTATACAAAAAACCCCTCCATTGACAGGAGTCAAAATTCCCACCCCTGTAGCCCTAGAAACTTCAGAATAAACTCAAGATGATTGGTTAATGCGAGTATTTGAATTCTTACCTTATCTTTTGTTAAAGCGTGTTTCTTGATAAGTTTGGGTTGATTATTCAGTGTAGTGATAGAAGAACAGTTATACTGACCAAGATCTGCCTCTTGTACACTTTTACCTTTACCTGTTCTTCCCAAAGGCACAGGCTTTGCAACCTAAGAAATTAGACAGGAAATTAGGAAAGGGAACACGCCACTTTTGTATTCCTTTGCCACCTACGGAAAGGATGAATGTAGGTGGAGTTTTTTTCCCTTTACTTTAGAAAATAGTAACCTACATAAATCCAATTAACTACCCCCTGAATTGTGGTTTAAGGCTGCTTTCTAATTCTATTTATCAGAAACACACTGTCAACAGCTTTGAAGGATCAAGTGAGAGCCACAAGAAATAGGAATGATAAAAAACTCCTGCACAGAATACCTACCAAATAATCTATTCTAGTATTGTATAAGCACATGCATAGCTGTATGAGATGTGAATTTATCAAAGGGGACATAGCTCCCCGTAAGTCAGTCTCTGGTGCAGCCTACCACCTTATGACGTGATGAAGGAGCTGCTGCACATCCCCCCATCATGTTAGCAGCAGCAGCAAATCTAGACTATAAAGGAAAGAGACAACCATAAAATAATTCATGTCCTCAAGTAAGTGCAGATTGCTAAAAGCCAGCAGATGTCTCTCTCAAACAGAACCCATGAAGTTCCCATGTTCCACATGTGAGCCAGGAAGCACAGGGACCCAGATACACAAAATGCGCTTCAAGCTTTAACTCCCACAGACATCTGCACTCAATTCAACAACAAAGGTGAAGAATTTAATATGAACAGAACTGGTGTTTGGAGAAGAGTACGTTTTATACAGGATTAAATACTACATTAAATGCTCTCCCTTAAATATACATGAATATATGCATGATGGGGGGAAGAACCACTCCTAATCCACCCACCCCACTCTCAAATGAATACCCCAAGTCCCACGAAACCAGAGTATACGCCTTCAGAGGAACACAGTTCCTCTGCAGCTAATGAAGGCATTCTGTGAAATGCCAAAAACACCAGAATAAAAATATTCGAGTCTGTCCATTTTTACACAATCTCATCCCATAGGTACACCTCAGCCCAAGGGACTCAAGTTCTCCAGATGCAAACCAATAGGCGAGAATCTAACTTTCCAGACCTTGGGCTAAAAGTTTATAATCATTCTATCCATGTAACTGTATACTAAAACTACAACTAAATTAACCTTATCTCAGACCTACGTATTCTGTAAATTACTACAGTTATTTGTTCCATGTTTGAACTAAATTAAAAATACATACACTTACGACATTGTATGTGTGTGTATATATATAAAGAAAATCATATAAAGAAGAGAGATATGATAGTACATGTATTTATGGGCAAGCATACATTTTTAGGCTTGAAATAAAAACCGTGTGTGTGCACATAAACATCTTCATAAAGGTATGTAAAAACAATCCACTGGAAGCAAGTCATTTATCACATATTCTATTTCTTACCCTCTCCTCTATTATAGGTAGTGAAAGATCAATGAAAGGTTCTTTTACTGTTGAAATCTTGAATAAAAAGAGAAAATGCATATTAAATGCAAAGAACATAATACTGGTATAGCACATAGCTCCCTTTTTAAAATCAAATTATTATCAGAAACTGTACAAAGAGCTTATTAGTTACAAGAGATATCAAACCACAATGAAGAACTTCCCACAAACTTTTAAGTTGGCTCTGATTTTCTTTCTAACGCTGCACAAAATTTCAGCATACAGACCCAAAGGGCAGACCTGGGCACAAACTGACCCAGAAGCAGCGTGGTGCTTGGTTTCTCTGAGCTCCACACAGATTTTCAGGTCATGTGGGCCTTCTAGATGGTACATTTCTGCAGAAAGCTAACTTTTAGAGTTTTGCGACTCTGGACACTTCTGTGCAGGCATCTGACCTGGTACACTGTTAAGCAGCAAGGACTGATTAATGGCAGTTAGATGGCTGCTTCTAACCTGATGCTCTCAGAAAAGATTGTCAGGCTTACTGGTTACAGCCAAAACCTTTATTAGAAATTTCCAGAGCGTAACAAACACTAGTAATTGTTAAAATAAATCCAATTACTGGGGAAAGGGGATTGAAAAAGAAACAACCTTCTTTTCTGTACTGAAGTTACTTTGCCATCTATAAGCCATATAAAGCTGAAATGGGAAATATCTTGCAAATCATAGCTACATATGCTCGTTCTCAGCATTTTCCACCTGCTTTTATGGCTAGAACATCCCATCCGAGCTTGTGCCTTAAGCTCTCTCCTTGCCATTCTCAAATTCCTTCCAAAACTGACTTATGTTACATCTGAAAAGACTGTAAAAATCAAAGCCTTAAAAAAAAGAAAAGAGAAAAATCAAATAAACCATCTCACACACGGTAAGTTACTGAACAGGTCATGCCCTCAATTACTGTCATTGTTGCCCTTATCTTATATTTGTGACCCCTTCTTCCACCTGCGACACTTGATACGGACTGTAGGCTTCTTTTTACCTGTTGTGCAAGGCACTCGGCATGGTTTAGGTTCCAGTAAAGCAATAAATGAGATCAAAACCCTTTTAACTGTGATGCCTGACTGCCTGATGAGCGATGTTCAAACCGGGGCTCCTCTTAAGAGTGAGTTTGCATTAACAAACACTAATCAAAAATATCTCTGCCAATGCAGGCAAAGCGAAGTGAATGCTAACCTCTTCCTCAGACAGCTACAGCTAGCAAATTCCCCGAGTCCTGTGCAGGCAGAATATAAAAATCCAGCAAAGACAAACGAGACACACAAAATACATACAACCTCTATTTTGTATATAGTCAAAGTTCTTCATTGATAGAGTAGCACATTGAAGCGTAATCTGCACATCACACACAGGGAAGTTCACCTGGTCCTGCAGGACTGTGCTTAATTATTCAGACTGATTGATTTACTTAATCTCTATAATATGAAATAAAATGTTTTAAACCAAACACAAATGTAACGTTCAATTAGAAAAGTCATGCACATAAGATTTTTCTGTTTCAAAGTTAAAGAAAATTACAAGGATCATGGAAAGTATTTATGATGAAATGTCAGTAATATTAATTAGGAAAGGAATATGCTGTTCATTAGGTTTACGTTAATTATCCAACATACTTAAAGAAAAAAAAATCTTAATTTTAGCATTTCCCCACACATACTAATTCAAAGGAATTAATTCCCAATTTTCAGGTACATCCCAGAAGAGCAGGCAGGAGGATTTAGTACTGGCAGGTGTTTGAAATGTATCAAATAAAATCGGGGTGTAACACAGATGATTACAGAATTTGGAACCTCCAGCCTTAAGTTAGATGTAATATCAAACCCGGTAATTGAATCCTTTTCGAATTCAAAGGACCCCTATTCTTAGGTTTGGGAGGATAATGCTTTAAAGAAGGAATAAATAATTTTAAATGAGAAACTTTCAATAAAGTCTTGTTTTTACAAACAAACAAAACAAGTATAAAATTGGCAGTACAATTTTATACTTTCAAGACAACATAATCAAACCAGTATGTGATCTATTCCACATCAAACCAAATTCCAGAATACCTACATTTTCACATTCCTCACACATGACAGTGCTAGTCAATTCACCAACAAAGATCCTATCTATGAAGTTCATCTTCACACCCTCTCTTCCATATGCTGAAAAAACATTGCCTTTTTTAAATGTGAAAAATAACACATCCAATGCCACACTTTAAGTACAACAAAGTTCTTTCTAAGATACATTATGAAAGCACAATTTTTAAGCATATTCAAAATGTTTTGAACACAATACAATAACTAATACATCATATACGGTATTATCTCACCATTTAAAAATACTTTAGACAGTTACCTTTTATCCTTCCCTTCCCCACCTACTGTAACAGAACAGTAATACTCTATCAAGGAGAAGCCTTTTAAATAAAATCTCAGTTTTCTTTTGAACAGGTAATACTGTATTGCTTTGGTACAGACACAAGGGTAGCAGACAGGTTGTCACCCTTTCTGAATGTTTTCTGAAATTATAAAACTCTAAAAAATTATACAAAACCCTAATATGTTCTAATATGTCTCTATGCTTTAACTATTGCAGATTTGGGAAGGGTGACTTTCAAAACAGCTTAATCATTATTAAGGCTTTAATTAAATTCCCCAAAATTTTGCATAAACACACACACAATTAAAAATCTAGTTTTGAAAAACTTTGCCTCCTTTTCAAACAGCTTCCTATCTTGGCTTTGTAATGATATTTAGAGTGCTTGTGGTATCAGTCAGCTGACAGAAATCAGCTTTATTCATGCACAGTGGCCTCTCTGAGCAATACCATGATTGTGGCTATATAACAAACCTGAAGATGCAGCGGGCTGTTTGAGAAAACAAATTTAAATTCTGTCTGTCATTAACAGAGGCATTATTAATGCAGTGGAAGCCTTTATCCTGGATACAAAACAGCACACACCATACTCCCTAGAGTTTAGATAAACACTAGGTGGCACCAGGATAACACATAATAAAAGTGGTAATTGCACTACTTCGGGACTGCTGTTTGCAATTGTCAGTTTTGAACAAAACAGTAATTAAAAATCTGTGCATTTTTCAAAAAAACCAAAGTTTTCAATAAAGAGTTGCATACCTTTGACTTTTCTTCTTGTTTCTTCATCTGCAGTCTTAGTAGTAGGATTATTAAATGCTTTTAAGATACCGGTTTGTATACGCTATAATTAAAAAAACCCAACACATTTAGCAAGTATTTTACATGTAAACATTCTAAAAACTATTAGTATATGATTAGAGTTTATCTACTCTTATTTCCATAAAATAAGCTTAATGTAATATTTTAAAACTTCTGTTGTTATTCACTAACAGTTTCAAAACCACATAACTTAATTTTAACAGGTAACCATCCATAAATGTCCTCCCCTTCAGAAAAGAGCTGTTGTAGAGCAGTCAACGGGTTATCAAAAAATGACGAGATTTTCAGTGAACACACACCATCCATTTCTTCCCCTGTTGGGGGTAAAAAACGCATACTGAAGCATGGACTATTACTGATTGACTGGGATACAAAATACTTGAAGGCAGCTAAGTATCTTTGAAGAGCCAGACTTCAATGACCGTGTTTGGGCAGTATTTTTACTACTTCTGTTTGTTTTCTAACACTGCACATTTCAGAGTTACGTTAGAAGACCTTAGCGGAGATACAAAATTTCTTACAAATCCATGTAAAGCATCATCAACATCTGCTCCAAAAATACATTACTGAAAGAAGAATAATGAAGAAGCAAATTCATAGGGGTGAGCTGTGGCTGCACCTCAAGTCAGGGGTGCTTCCCCCCTATTTCTCAGATGCCCTGGGATGAGGAGATGCTGTACTACCCCAACCCTGGCAGCAGAACTGCACAGGCTGGTACAAAAGGCGGCTCAACCTCCACCGTGCTGCAGGAAACTGCATCAGGTCCCCTGACAGGAAACACTGCAGCATGCATGAGCCATGCTTCCCTTTTTCCTGGCAACTGTACTGGTTCTCGAATCTCCAAACTCTAGTAACATGTATGTGTCTCCCGTGTCAGTGTGCAAATGACATTTACAATTACATGTGTCACTGAAGTCACATGTGGAGCAAAGTAACTTCTAGAGACAAATGGTGATACCAAACCTTCTGCAAGTAACTCAAGCCCTATGTCCTAACGGGAAAGGAGTAACAAGTAGCTCTTGTTTGCAAGCAGCAACACACACTTTCAAGCCATCTGTGTGTTACAAAAGTGTTAGATGACAAACAGTGTCGGAGGTTCGATTTCTAGTTCAGGCACCCATCAGACCAAGGCATACTCCTACCTTTGAGTATGTGACCTGGCTTGTGAATTAACTCCCACTGCCCCGAGCTCAGCTTTGTTCATCTTAAAGCCAACAATATACTAAAAGGACTAATCAATAGGTAATTCATGAAGTTGAGCACCATAAATGGGTTTAGGGCCATAAGCGACCCTTTTGTTGGGATTAGCGCGTTGAACCATTTATTTAGGTCAAAGAAAGACATAGTCTTTGAATGGGGAGGGTGCTGCGGACAATGGCAGCAGACATTAATCAATTAGCAGCAGGGTTCAGCCACTTCAGGCCGTGGTGTGAAACCATCTCCGGCCCACATTGCTGGAAACAGCAGACGCTATGTCATCTTTATTGCAGTATCGACAAGCTTTTATCTTAAAAATCCACTTGGGTACAGGATGCACTTTCTAAATTTTTTTAACAGGGATAGGAAAAAGTTCAGTGCTGGTGTTGGATACAAAACACAAAACCACAGAGTAGAGGCTGAAGTGTAATGTGATTTTCTGTTAGTTCCCATAACTAAGGCCATGTTATATATTATATGTATTTCTCACCAAAACTCTTAGGGTTTAAAAACAACTGATTCCAGTAGAGATAGGGAAGCAGGGATGGCCATGTTAAGTAAGTGCTCTTGCAGGTGGATGGCAAAACTGCCGGCTGCTTTTTCAGCAGGGCTGTTCATTCTTCCCAGAGGAAAGTTTGACAGCAGTGTGAAAGAGGAAGGTTAGTGCCTGTAACCCCTGCTACAGGATTCTGGTGGCGGACACATTGCTGCAGGCTGTCCCCAGCCAGAGCCCACAAGGAGGGGAGGCCACGAGCGCAGCTGCCAGGCTCCCGTGGCAGGCAGGGCGGGTCCCGCCCGTGTCC
>NW_010399285.1:29155-40799 GCF_000710305.1 Buceros rhinoceros silvestris | reverse complement strand
CCTGCCTGTGTCCAGCCAGCACCGTGGCCAGCAAGCACCACGGGCCTGACGTGCGCCATGTGTCCCACCATCTACAGACCTGAAACATGGGATAACTAACGAAACAGAGAGAGAGAGAGAGAGCTTTTCCTGGCACAGTCCATGGCGGAGCAGCCCGAGGTGATACAGATGCATCTGCAATAATGCACCATTAGGGCAGCAGGGCAGGGTGGGACCAACCTCTCCCTGCCTGGTGATGGGGTGATGGGGAGGCAGAAACTGCCCAAAAGGTCACTTAGAATTCTCACCATCTTCCATTATCCTTTTGTGGTAGCTACTGTAGCTGTCACCACTCTCTAATGACAAATGATTCAAAAGGCAAATAAAAATACAAGTTGTCATAATGAGAGCACATTCACTGGTGAAACAGGAGACTGACTTGACGGAAAAGTGCAGTCACTCAGCTGCTGGAGAAGCTGTTTAGTTGTAATAATCCTGCTTTTGGTGAATCCTCGCTTGTGAAGCAAATATAGTTTCCATGTTTTATTACATGAAAATCAACAAACAACAAAATAAAGTTTTCCTCTACTGCAAAAACATGACAACTGTTTTTTAACTAAGCTGCTGCTGTTGCATGCCCTGTTCAACACCTTATTTTGTAAGCGTGACAAAGCCAAGATCTAGCTCTTTCTCCTTGTTCTGCTTATAATCAAGTATACTGCTGACAAGACCAATAGATATTAACATTCTGATAGGATGGGAATTCATTCAGCACTACTCCAGTGCCAGGAACTGGGCTCAGACACAGCTTTATATCTCATGACCATGATAATTCAGCTCAGGATCATGACATCCATCACATTACCAAATGACAGGGAAGAGGAAATACACTGGTCAGGATGAGATTTAAGGGCCTCCTTTTGATGAGACTTAGAAAAGGCTATTTACCAAAATATCATCTGAAAAGAAGGTTCCAAGACTAAGTCAGGCAAGATGAAATCACATATGGTCAAAATAGTTTGAGCAAGCAAACATGCACTTTCTTGTATTCAACAATGTGGGAGGCAAAAATAACAAAGAAACATGAGAAAAACCACTCAGGGACATTTCTAATATAATATAACTGATCATATATTTAGCATACTTAGAAGTGGATTTTAAATAATGACAAGTGGCACCTTTTTTATAAAATAGGTAGTTCTTCACAAGATACAAGAAACTTTGCAAGATTTTATGAATGCTATTACTGAAGATTTCAATGAAAATTACAGGCAGGCCCATGGCTAGGAGCTGCTAATTTCTGTCCCAAAGCTTTAAAATGCACTTTGCCAGCTAGATCAGAGGTTCTACTTCTACTTTCTTGACTCCTCAGAATTCTTTTTTTGGTCTTTTTATATTTTTTAATAAAGGCAAACGATTCAGATTCCTAAATTCCAAACAATTCAGACCTACCTACTATGCTTTTTCTACTGCTGACTGAAACTTTTATACCAATCAGCAATTTTAACCTATCAACTTGAACATAATTAAAACCTCTTTCAAAAAAGTCTTTATCTCAAGATAACAAAAATAGCCATTTCTACTCCATTAAGTACATCTTTAAAACATTGGGAACGTGAAGAACGTTGACGCAATGACTAGTAGTTTACCACACAGTCAAGTAAGTTCTTTAAAAACCACACACAAAGACGTTACCTTTGTTTCTTCAATCCTCATCGCATCTAACAGATAGTGCAGAAGCTCCTGGCTGTCCTGCTGCTGGAACCCCTTAAATCGAGGAGCCCTAGGAAAGAAGCGGTATGGAATTTAGATTTACATTGGGATGTTCTTAATGAGACAAAGTCTACATCCCACTCTTGCTGGATGCCGAGGTACAAATGGGTGCAAAAATGGGCTCTAGGAAGCTCCTGGTGTGGTTGTAATTACACCCACAAGGCTGCACTCTCACCTGGGTGGCATTTTAAACCTATTGGGGGATGTCTTGGCTAAAATACAGCTTTGCCAGTAGAGTTTCATCCATGCGAGCAGCACTTTCCTGACAGACCACGCTAGTACTTCTGTATCGCCAAACATTCCCAATGTGATGGAGGAGAGAGAAAGAAGATTTTCAAAGTGCTTAACTTCCCCTGCTATCTCACCCTACTCTCTATCAAGCAGAAATCTCAAATGTGCATAAATAGTCCATATATAGTAAACCAGAAACAGCGTTATAATCTCAACTAGAAAAAGATGATCTTGAAATGAAAGTCACAAGGCTATGCATCAAAAAAACAAACAAAAACAGTGGGTCAGAATCCAAATAAGATTTCTTCTTAAACAGAAGTATGTATAACCATCTCTTCCGAAAGGCTCCACAGTCAAACCAGTGATCAGCAGCTTACTGAACTGAGTGAACAGTCAACAAGTAAGATGGGAAACAACACATAGCGTAGAATTTCAAATGCTAGTAAGAAAACTTAAGAGAAAATTATAATATTATGATATCCTGATATATGTAATTTATACTGTATTCAGTTACTCATTTATGCCAAATTACTTCAACTAATACAACATATATTGGCAATAAATGCTCTAAATATAGGATCTGTATTCTGAGAGAATTTCTAATCAGAAAAGCCAAGGTTTGGGGTTGGTTTTTTTTGGGTAGGAAGAGTTAATGTTTTAAAAGGACGTTTTAGCATCCTGAATTTTTATCCACTTGCACAACACCCACATCCAACTCCTGTTTTATAGTCTACCAAACTGCAATAGTTCGACATCTGAAATTCATATTAAATTCCTATTATTAAGTATTTACAGAGGCAAACAAAATGCAGCCTCACACCTAAAAGGGAAAAAGCCCAAATCCCGTGAGACAATCTCTTCACAGTTGTTTTGATTGAGACAATACATTTGAATCCAGATTCCAAAAACTATCAGGTTTGCAAAGGCAGGTTAAAAGTGAGCTACACACTGTCTGATTCCCCAGCCTCAAAGCTGCTTATGAGAATTGTAAACTCAACTGGTTTTGTCAGGAGAAAAAAAATCTGAGATGGCAGAGGTTCAAATTTCACGGGTTTTCTGCACTAATTCAAAGGAACCTTCCTTAGTCACAATCAAAACAACCAAGTATATAAAATATTTTGCTCCCACTGCATATTGAATACAAAAACATTACAAATTTTTTGCAATTCCTGAGTGCACCAAGAACAAGTTATCTGGACAACTCAGGGAAGATCATAAGCGATCCACCCTGTTACTGTGATTTAGTATCACTACATTTTCTATCATCACTCATCGACTCTACTGATCTGAATAGCTGGATACAATGCTCTTTCCTCGCACTAATCAAGTTTAGAAGATGGGGTGTAGTGAGGTTCATCCCATCCAAACTTTGAAATACTTGGTAACACTTGTGGTGCTGAGGGACACGGTTTAGGGACCCTGGCAGTGCAGGGTGAACGGTTGGACTCAATGACCTTAAAGGTCTTTCCAACCAGATGATTCTGTGATTCTGTGATCTTTTAAAGTCTCATTGCCATGCCTCATCTGTAAGCACGGGTAGCAGATACACCAGTTCCAAGACCATCAGAATCATTCCTGCATGGTCCCACCCTGCGGGGGTTTTCCTGGCCATCCCCAAGAGAGCAGCGAGCAGCATCTCGGGCTGAGCCCATGAAGTGCTCTGCAGGAGAAAGTCTCGAGGCTGCAGCTCTCCAGCTGCGATTTTGTTTGTGAGACAAGCATTGAAGAAATAAAGGTAATGTCTTGTGAGGGGTTTTCTTGTGTAACTGTGTGCCACAGCCCTCCCTCTTACAATAAAGTTGAATGACGGAGGCGGGCCTTGGTTTGTTTTTGAGATCCACATGAGCTAAAAATTAGCATTAGAGCTGCAGCTGAAAAAGATACTGCTTCTGCATCCCTTTTGGATGTGCAAACCCAAATGACTGTCTGAAATTCCCAGACTACAAGCCAACCTAGAATAATACACACTGACTACTTGGGTTAAACAGAGATCTAAATCACCAAACACTGCACCAGCTTCTTTAAAAAAAAGAAAACCAGTGTACTTCTAAACTTTTCATCTCTAGGAATTAAAAGTCTCAGAGGAAACAGTCGACACGCCTCAGAAAATACATATCTGGTGTCACTCTTGTCCCCTCAGACTACATTATCCTTTGAGCTGTCCTCCTCATGGTGAGTGGCCACAGCACCAGCAGAGACAAGCTGAATTGTCAGTCCAAGGATGTGGCAGAGACACTGGTGCTGGCTGAGTTTGTACCATTGCGCTTTACTGTGCAGGACAGACAAAAAAAAAGGCTCCAAAGGAAAGGCAATTCTTTCTCAGTCTTTTTAGACCACCAGCAGCATCCGCATGATCTTCATAACCCAAAAGAGGAAAACCATTTATTTTGGACTGCGCTTCTATTTACACTAGTGATGCTGCAGCCAACTGCACTGGGGTAATGTTGCATCTGTTCGTAAGACAGCCATTCAGTAGTCTCCATCACTGCTGTTCAAAAACTGTAGATCCCTTTTTTCACTACTTACAGCATCTAAACATACTCTAAATATCATATTTTGCAGGCTTGGATTACACAGAAATTACAAAATACACTTATGACTACACGGATAGATCCTTAAGGTGTTACCCTTACTCAGATAACCATAGCTAGAAGGCTTCTCATAAGCAATTGGGCAATCCAAAATGAGACTGTAAATATTCACTATTAACATATCTCCAGCACTGGCCAAGTTACTGGCCAAACCACATCTATCTTTCCAGGCAAGCTACCCTTTAGATCTTGAATTTCAGCCTTTGACCAATTCATCTAAAACGGGATTTGAAAGGGTGGTTTTCTGCATTTCCAGTAATGCCACCAAATGGTAGCTGTGACTCTTGCTGCAGACTGAGAGCACATGCAGGTATAAACACGTGCGCCTCTTCCAAAACATAGCACAAGGAGACAACTGGCTGAGCAGAACCCAGACAGGAATTTTACCAAACTGGCGGAGCGGCCGGAAAAACCAGCCGCTGACTCTGTTACTCAATTTTATTAAACACGTCAGGCTAGTTTTCATTTTCAGCCTCAGATTATGTGCCATGGCTAACCAGTACATCAAGTTGTAAATACATACATATCAGTGTTTTCTTTCTCCAGGCACAACGATCTCACTTGCCCAGCCATGCTCTTCAGCTGTTCTAGGGTTCCTGAAGGTGAGGTTTCTTTCCCACTCATATGCTAAAGCTGCTCAGGTTTTCCTAGGAAGTTTGTGCTCATGGATAGGAGAAATTAAAGGCAATCAGGAAATGCATCAGACATGCAACATGCCTGCAACAGCAAAACTTAAAGCTGGGCAAGATGTCACGGTGCCAAGCTAGGGCACAGCAGCCCTGGGCCACAGGCTGGCCAGTGATACAACGGTCTCAGTTTTGAATTGCTCTCTGGAGACACTGTGGGATGTAACTGGAGAAGGATCTAAGGTGACAAGATATCTAAGGTCAGTGCCTAAAATTAAGCGGAATAAATCTGGACCTGCATATGCAAAACAACACGTTGACATTTACAAATACGATACTTTCACATTTGTATTTTATAGCTACTTTTTGACACGAAGTTGACAGTATCACTAGTTAAAAATTATTTAATGATGCTGCTCTACTATGAGGCTTACTATAAAACCTGGAATCAGCAGAGTGGGTGATTTTTTTAAGTGTTCTCTTTAAAGTCAAATGGGGTTTTTTGCGTGTGCAAGTCAATCTAAAAAATTAATTCCAATTCAAAAAATTTAATTTCAATTAAAAAATTAATTTAAACTTTAAATACTCCTCTAAAAATTAAATATTTTGGTTTAATATTATTAAAATGCAATTTTTTGCTTCTATTAAAATCAGATGGTTTTATTCCCAATTCATTTGATTATGAAAACCTGCTACATTCTGAAAAGCACAGAACCTTTATTTGGATCCAACAAAATACTCAACATACATTAAAAAAATAAGTAACATGTACCTGTATGCACGTTTACACTCACGCAGTGTTTCACTTTTCCATTTGCTAACATTTTTCTCATTGTTTCTTTCATTGAATGGCCAGGAATCTGAAGGGATTTTTTTTTAACCTAGTTGCCAAAACCAGTTAAATTCTGAGAAACTGTCAGACACGGTATTAACACTAGTTTTATTTATGAGAAATTTCTTGTTTTCCTGAGACAGTGACAATCCCTGACTATACCCAGCCTATCTCCTCCAATATACGCACATTAATAGCTCCAGTGCACCAAAACAAAATCTTGCCTTACCAGTGAATCCTGGTACTAACAGGGATTTTTTTTTCTGGGCCAGAAGCAAGGCCACTGCAAGAGATGTCCCAGTAAAAAGGAAGAAAAATTAATAATCACTTAACAAAGAAGCAAGCAGAAACTCCATCACTGTTACAGGAGGTCTTTTTCACTGTAGGCGCACCTCAGAGAGCCAGATCTTCAATACAAATCAGAACAAAGACCCCCCACACCTTTCATTCCTGTTTGTGGTTTGCAGTGTAACCTGCCACCGATGAACACACAATAATAATTTCAGATGATATTTCAAGGGAAAATAGCTTACTCATATGTCCCACACATTTTTATTAGTTTAAATGAAAGCCATGGCAGTTTTTCGTTTCTCTTGGTCTTTCTCTTGGTCACTAGTGCATCTACAAGGACAAGATTATTTAGGCTTCTCTGTGCTTGAACTAAATCCTTTTCCAACCATGAATAAATCTACATGCTTGAATTTTAATGGCAAGAAGGATGAAGGGAATGTAACAGCTACCACTTTAGCAGTGAAATGCCAGGGAAAACAACCTGTAAAGATGCTGGGTAAGGTTTGAACTATTTCCTTGGACTGATAAATGACGTCACTGTTAACACTGCTTAACATATAGTTAATCTGTCATTCATGGACATAGCACACTATCTAATGTTGTGTATAATTCTAATTATCTGTGGAAAAACACTTGAGATCAGTGCATTTGTTTTGGGAGAGAAGCCACAAAAGAAATCAAAAAAACCCAACAATAACAAAAGAGGAGGGAGGGAATTTCACACCACACAATGCATTTACTGGAAACTTCTAACACTTATAAAACAGCATTAGGGGGAAAAAGGGGGAATTAATCCATGCTGATACACACAGAAATCTGACAACTAAAAGATGTGTGCTCTTGTCTCCTTGAAAATATGCTTCAAGCAAGATCGCTGGCGAAAGTGAGGGACTTGAAGATGGTTGGTTGAGTTGACCGCTCACAGATGTGCTGACATATGGAAGCCAGTGCCAATGCGATACAACCTGTTGTACAGTGTCAGCAGGATAATGACAGAACAGGTTGAACTCCTGCTAATGGCCATAAGTGGTGAAGGACAACTGTGACATCTACATGCATACTACTTATCTAGCCTCTCGTTACTTATCTGGAGACCAGTTATAATCGTTGACTGTCAGTTAAAGAAACACTTTTCATTCTGATCTACTTTCTAGAATGTTTCAGTAACAAAAAATACATCATAACATAATTGTTAAAAGGAAAAAACAGTCCTCTAAGCATTGAGAGTTTTAACTCCTATTTTATATTCATTTGAGGGAAATTAAGCTATACTTCAAAAGCAGAACTGGGATACAATTACAACCATTCACTCATACTGCACAGAACTCCCACACCTTTACTGTCTCTAATAAAAGACCTCTCCAAATCATCCTTTCAGTAATTGCTATCTCTGAGCAGAAGATCACCTAATTCCTTGAAAAACTTAAGAAACAATAAGAAGTTCCTGGAAACAGAAAAAAGAACATACAATTTGATTTTTTCCAGTAGTGTAAAGTGCAGAGGAACCCCTTTAATGCTGCAGTACACGACAAAGAAACAAAGGAAAATGTTTACTTAATGTTAGCCCAAGAGAAGAAATACTGCTTATCTTCAGGTGAAGATGTTCATCTCTCAAGACTGCTCAGTCACCAATGGAAGTTACCAAAAAAGCACGCAAAGGGCCAGTTTATAAAAGTCACCACAATCCACAGGACTTACTTTTCCCAGTGGCATTATCACATACCTATTCACTGTCAATATAAAATAGCTAGAGTGAAAAAATTTGTTCTTCCTAAAGCAGTTGTTCTCAGTGATCCCAAGTTATATGCAGCACTATGAGAGAAAAGGGAGCAAACTCCTACAGCATGA
Organism: Buceros rhinoceros silvestris; assembly: GCF_000710305.1. Classification (NCBI taxonomy): domain Eukaryota; kingdom Metazoa; phylum Chordata; class Aves; order Bucerotiformes; family Bucerotidae; genus Buceros; species Buceros rhinoceros. Next base: position 32,628 of record NW_010399285.1, on the reverse strand, counting down.
TTAATCCTTATGATTAATCTTATCTCAAACCTGCCCCACAGTCATAATAGTTCTGCTACCACAAGGTGCTTCATAGGAAAAAACCCTATGAAACATGGGCTTGCTCACACATATAACTAACAAATAACACCAGACATGCCTGTCCTATCTTCATGGCATGAATAGATGGCACTTAGCTCTCCTTTGGATGCGCTGGCTGATTTCTTCACCTTTTTCTATCTCACCTTCACCCAAAAGAGAAAGTGAGGCACTGTCACTTTCTCACGATGCACCCGATCTCTGGCACCTAGCAAAAACCGCATGTTAAAAGTAGCTCTGAATGGCCCTAATAGATGACATGCTGCAACAGAGCCATTTCCCACTTGACCATCAGAGGGAAAATATAGCTCTTTTTACCAAGTAATGGAAAGACCTGCCTGGGAAAATTTTTTCCTACTAGCTGATAGCCAATTGAAGGCCTTTAAACATGAGGTCTTGCATTCCTACAAATAAAAAAAAGCTCTCCCTTTACATAGACATCTAAATCTTCTTTCTTCCTTGAAGTCCTGCTAAGATTTTCAACAGCACTCTGTGACAGCAAATTCCACAGGTTAGCTCTATAAAATGTTAAAAAAAACCTTTTTTTTCCTTAGCTGTAAATCTGTTGCCTTTCATCTTCACAGACAGCTCCTTGAACTCTTATGAGGGCAGCTAAATAAGCACTACTGTGCTTCTCTTGCTGTCCTGCCTCCTTTTCATATCCTCTCCTGCCTAAACTCCCAATATTCAAATCCACCTTGACATGAAGGCTTCCTGTTTTTGCCACCTCTTCCTAAAGCTCCAAACTGGCTTTATCTCGTAACACGCTATTCTGGTTAACATGAAGATTGCTACTGAGGATACACCTCCAATGTACCTAATGAAATTATCATAACTGAAATAAAAACTGAATTTAAAAAAAAAGAAATAAAAACTTAACTGCTTTTTTCCTTCATTTTATCTACAAGCACTGTTCACCACTGCCACACACACTGCAAATACCTGCGTTGCCCAAAATGCTGCACACATCTTCCCTTCCTCCTGAGTGGAAGAAGCGAACACAAAACTCAGGAAGAAGTGCGGATGATTCCTGCCAAAGCATATTACTTATATATACGATTATTCCACTTTGCACTTATAAACCTCATCCATCCAGCTTTGTTAACTTGTTCCTAAAATTAAGGAAACTCTGACAAAGTTAACTGAAATACAGATGTGCCTTCTCCCAGCAGCTGCCGAACAGAGAAGAAGATTCAGTCTCCTCTGTCAGCTCCTGAACACAACACAGCACTGTCAGCGAGGCACGACAGGGACACAAAATAATTTTTCACAATTGGTCAAGAAAACACCATCAATGCTATATCTATCTGCTGCTATTACCTTTGCGTGGTAAAAGTCACATGAGAAAAAAAAAGCAAGTTGGAATCTTTTCTAAAAAGAGATTTTTCTCTACGGCAATATTATTTTAAAAGAAAAGGCTCAAAAAGACTCCTAATTAATGAGAAAAATCCTGCTTCCTCCCCCTCCACCCCGAATCTTGTACAATGCTATCTCAGTTTCCCTTAGCATCTCCTCTCAGAAGTGATAAATGCAGAATGCTCCAAGCACTGTTTAGGTTTTCCTCCAAAACTAATCAATAATCCTAACGGTGTGTGACCTCCATTCTGTCAGTCCCACCTCTGGCTTGAGTTCTGCTTTCTTCTCCTGGGAAGGAAGCGTGAATACTCCTTGGAAAGGGAAAATCTATGTATACTTTGTGACCACCAATAAAATCTTGGTCAGACAAGTATTTTTTCCTGCATGTTAATGTACCAATGTAATACTCCTATGAATAATAATTTGCTGGAGTTTTGAAGCAGCTAAATTTTGTAACTACTTTCTGGACTCATCACTTATGTGCTGCAACATTTACTTGCTACACAAATCCAAGCTTTATTTCCACCAATAAAGTTATTCAATCATAACAAATAAAGGAAATAAAATTTATGTCCTCTTAATACATCAGTGTTGCGTTAGTCAGTAAGTCTCCAGATAAGTCAGAAGTCTGCAGTCCTGATATTCAGCATAGTGGAAAACCAACAGAAGGGCCCTGTAGCTATGCTCACAATCTGTCCTCGCAAAACATCTGACAGCTGCAACACTAACAAAATTAACAGTGGATGAATTAGTACCAGACGCTAAACAGTTGCTATAGAAAGACTCATCCATTTCTTCTCCTCCCCTTCTTCAACCTGGCTACCCCACCACTTGATAAAATTAACACTCCATATCATTTTTTTCTTTTGTTATTTAATAAAAAAAAGCACCACAAATACCCTTTCATATACAAGACAATGAACTTCACACCATGATCTCCCTAGACTCTTAAAGAAGCAGTTCGCAGTTAAAAGGACTGTGTCCCAGTTCTCTTACTGCTTTTGAGCAGCAAACATGCGTCCACTGGCAGATGTTCTCACTTGCAGGTTTTGGGATCCCAACCAATGCCATGACAGGGCTGCAGCTGAACAAGGCAGCACCTGCCCCCTTTTCTTTACGGGCTCTCTGCCCACACCTAACCGCATTCCTACGTGCCTCCACCAGCTTAGCTCTCCCTTCCTTGCCTTCTTAGGTCTGCTTTCACTGAGCTCTTCTCAATTTTCGAGTAGGGATGCCCAGTTCAAATGTGAGCGAGCATTCAAACTCCTGGTACTGCAACATCTGAGGCAGGTGGAGTCCTGAAGTCCTACAAGGGCATCGAAAAAAGCAACTCAAATTCAAGACATCAAATTCAGAAGCGTTATTCCAGCACTGAACTGGAAATGAGGACAAGTGTTAGGTGTTAAATTATGCAGCTACCTTTACTGTGTCTTGCATCACCTGATCCAACATGAAAATAGTGTCACCACTCAGCTAGGAGATCAAAAAACAAAAAACCACCCAAACTCATCAATACCAATTTAATCAAAATTTATATACATTTTTATATATATAATCCTATTGTTTGTCAGAAAAAAAGTAACCATTTTAAAAGGATCAGCCTTCTGCTACCCGTAAGAAAAATATTATTAAGAAATTGCTGTGTTACTTTTTGGCTAGATGGAATACTGTAACAGTCCTGACAAGTATATAAGGAACAGCAGCATACCATCACCTCCTCATAGCTTCAGCTTTTCAACCTTTCACATCTGTGAAAAGCCTACTGGGATTTGGAAGCGACTATACCAAGTATTGAGTACAATGTCTATATTAACTATAGGGAGAATACAGAGTGTGCCTGTGCCTGTTTTGCAAGCTACAAGCAATTATTCAAAATAATGTTATGGTAAAGATTTGGTCTGGGAAGAAAGTTCCTGGGTCACCAAGTCCAACAGACAACCACATCCTTTTCTATCTGTACAATGCACTTCATAAATTCTGTATAGAAGAAAGGCAAGGTCATACTGTAGTCTGGGACTAAGGCAGCAATATCTGTGATA
>NW_010399285.1:24019-29063 GCF_000710305.1 Buceros rhinoceros silvestris | reverse complement strand
AAGAGTAAATTTAAAAAAACCAACCAAACCACAAACCAAAAACGAGGTGGCAACTGAGGTCGGCAAACTTTCATGTAAAATATATAAACCCACAACATCATTATTAGAAGTCCTTCCCCATGCCTTTCTCTCCAGTAGTTAGCTGACTTGTCTTTCTCTGACATGTCTCTCTGAAATACAAACTTTTTTTTTTCAGTGTAGTTCTTCCTTTTACACATTCACCCTGTCATCTCTTCAGGAAAGAGGCTGTTTGAACTTTAATTGCCAGTAAAAAGATTTTATGCTAACACATGTGAAGACCAGGAGTGTTGCATTCCTTTAACAAGACTTCTTGGCAGGATTCAAAAGGCAGTTTAAGGAGAATGCTGCAGCAACGCAGACTTCTTCCTAGATGGGACTCCTGCATTCTACACATAACTGTAGAATTCTTTGGGTTGGAAACATCATCTAGTTCAACCTCCCCTGCAATCTTGCCATGCTCTGTTTCATTTCAGCTTTGCTGAAGAGGAGAAAGCCAACTTTAAAAGATGAAAAAAGTCTTTGTAAAGATGGCAGGACAGAACACTACATTTGCACTGTTCAAGTTATTACATAGTAAATTCATTCAGTTTGCAAAGATAAAGATTTCCTGTTCTCCTACTTCTACTGCAGAGTGCTGAATTTCATGAAATTCTCCCTTTCTTCTTTCTTGCTTACATCACCATCAATACAAAACAATCCAAAGACTAAAACAGTCTGTCATACCTGTGCAGCCACTTACTGCCCCCAAACACCTAATCGCTGGCTGACATTTTCGCTGTTGATACTAGGGCTGGATTTATATCTAAGTTGCATTCTGCAAGGCTAACAAAAGTAAGAAGTAGGGATGAAGGCGAGAGATGCCAGAAGCAGACAGATATGCATCTAGACAGCAAAAGTCTGCTGCCCACATTAGAATATGTTTCAGTTTTAGCTGGCAGAGAAAGTATACGCCCATCTTAAAGACCAAAAAGCAAAGCAAAGAACAACTAGATACGATTCTATGATACCTGAGATTTCATACCGATACATTGTGTAGACATCACTTGATGGCTCCACAAATACCGGGTGTATTCCGTATCCGCCTACAGAGCAGATACGGAATAGCTACCACTTCAGAAACACCATGCCATCTGAAGTGCACCGCAACGTGATTATTTTACAATCAGTTTGCTAGAATGGCTTCAAAGCATGTTTTACATCATCTTTTCCCTTCTATCCTTAATACATACAGAGAAAAAACCACTATTCTTATTCAATCATTTCCTTTCCATTTCTCGGCCAAATTTATAATGGCATTTCTGAGTCAGCCCCAAAACAGGAGAATGATTGAGGAAACAAGAAATTTTTCTTCCCTATGTATTTTCCTTCCAAGTAGATAATGCTAAACAGAGAACATTGGCATTTGGCTCAAAATCGCTGTAAGGACTCTTTACACACATTTCCTTTTACAGCTCAGAAGAATCAAAAGGAAGTCAAGTACAACAGAAAATACTAAGCTTCTGAAGTTGAATTTTGAGGATAAAGGAAAAGTAATAACTGATTTCTTCATCAGAATTAAATTGTGCCTGCTCCAGTCTAAAAGTTTTTGTTTCTTTATACCGTATTTTAAAGCTATAGTGAGGTAGCCCTGTAAGGCCATGGTAGGAGGCTGCAACTTTCCTTCTACCTCTCTTGCTGCAGAATGCTTAAAATTCCATACAGTAATACTGTCGCAAATAAATTAACATGCATTATTAATGTTTTTTAATGTGAGATTCAGCTATACCATCCCCCAGTTACTCTGCTGCTACAGCTTCTTTTACTTCTAAAGTCAATATTTAAATATTTGTATCAACTTTTAAATAGGTTTTCTACAGGTGTTTTAAAAACCAAGACTGTATCATCATTGAAGGCACCTACAAAGTACCACTGTAAACAGTTTCCATGCCAAGAAACAGGAGTTTCTTTAGGGCTTGTAAGCTCTTTGCAATCTGGAGCCATATGCCATTTCAGTACTGCTTCAAGTCCTTACTTGTTAAACCCTTTTTAATTTTGAATTGATGCCAAGGTCAGACATCATAGCAGAGGTTTCCCGTTTAAAAGCATACCCTTTTTTCAAAAAACCTACATCGACTTTGCAGCATAAGTGCAGGTTTATGCGAATATACCACAAAACTTGAAAGGTAATTCTATCATCTTTAGTTTTACCATGTCCTCTTCCACCAACTCACATTCAGCTCAAATGGAAAGTTACTGGTTATGGACTGGGACATGCATTTCGCTAAAAGTAGGTCCAACCCTGGAGCACAACAAGGTGCTCTGCAACTCTAGAACATGAAGACAACATTTTCTGGACTTCCCGGTAAAAATCTAACGGCACCCTGGAAAGGACCACAGACATGGCATGCTTAGAAACGTATCACTGGAGATTAAAAATAAGTAAAAGATACCGACAGTACATACTTTTGACAAAGCTGGCTGAACAGCACTTTGGGAGAAAGAGGACCTTTTCCAGCCTCCCTCATGCTGTGAAGGAACAAGAACATCGCTGAAGTCAAAGGTCCCGGGCTGGAGAGGTTTACCACCAAAGGATCCTTCAAAGCAAAGGTAAACTGCACATCAGACTTCAAAGTTAATGACGCACAAGAGTTATTTCATGTTAGTTCATTTAGGACAAAGAACAATGTCTCTTTCAGTCTTAAAGCATTTCATGTTTAGGGGTTTTTTTTAATGTTAATGTCACCTACATGATTGGAATAGTTGAAGAGAAAGCTTATTATTTAAGCAGTAACAGTTACAAAAACAACCTTGTCAGTCAAATTGGTTGGTAATCAATAGCTTTGGAAACGGGCATGTCAACGAGCCAGTCTGACTCTCACAAAACCAGACTACCTAACGTATTGCCTGCTTTACTCTCACTCCCATGTGCACTGAAATTCATTAGGAGAGACAACACAGGCAACCTCCTCCACAGGCCAGCATAAGATGGAGCTCAGTGGCACTCTATCTACTCAGTCTTCCACACATCCGACAGCCACAGAAATAGCCCCTGTTCCTCCAGGAGCAAGGCACCGGGAAGGCACCAGCAGTGGTGCACAGCAGGGGCCACCAGCAGAGCCCACAGGTGGTGGTGTGGGACAGGCACAGGGTGCATCCTGCAAAGAACGTCCTGGTGTGAGATTTGCCCCAGCCAGCAGGTCCTGGGGCTGGAAGGAACCAGCCAACAGCCACCCAAGCCAGTGTCAAAGCAGGAGACACTCCTGCATTGCTTACATGCCAAGTGTGTCTCAATGGCCACAGATAGCCAGTTCTCCCTAAGACACTCTCAGGTTCATACCTGACAACGGTGCTTCCCACTAACTGGTCTGACTCTCACAGAAACAGATTACAGCTGCCAGACAGACAAAGAGAGAGGCTGCCTTGTCCAGAAGGCAGATCCGCACAAATTATTAGGGCTATGGATACACACAAAAATAAAGTATTTGCATTATATACACTCTCAAAAGGTGGCAAAATGCCCTTTACCAGATGGGAAGCTGAGAGTTTCAACACCGCTATTAGTTAGACTACTGCATTTCTACTCCAATTTTGTATGGACACACAAAGACCAGAAAACACAGTCTTTGCTCCAAAGATCTTATTTACATTGTAGGCATTGTCATGAAATAAAAAATAGATCTTTCGACCTTATGGCTGTGCAAGTTTCACATCAAGCATAAGCCAATGTACCACTGGCTTTCTAAGCCTCTGGGCACAAACAAGCTCCAGATCTCTGTTGCGGCTCAGGATAACTTAGTGAAACGTGCTGCTGCTCAGAATGCCACTGGAGGTAAAATAGACAGCAATGCAGTGAATTTCACACTGTTCTTGCCTAGAGAAGCTATGCACATCACCAACAGCAATAAAGAGAAATCTTCATAATTTCAGAGGTATCTGAAACAGAATCCCACCCCTCAGCCCTCACTGCCACCAAAAAGCTCCCAGCAACAGCAGAAAAAGAAAGAAAAGGAAAAAAGGAACAAAACAAAAAAACCTCTGTAAACTGCTTTCTTCAGCTATCAGAGGGAAAGGGTTATTATCTTTATTGCCAACAAGATATTACGAAAACCCAAGTCTCTAAGACATGACTGGGAACAGCAGCATTCATTCAGTCACTCATTCATGGCTTGGCTTCGTGAACGAAGATTTGGGAAGGGCTTTTCCCACGCTCACTGCAAGCGATGAGTGCACCCTTCAGCCCTGCGCGGTGGATTTTTTAGGTGAGGTGCAGTGTGCGCGGAACTGGCTCCACCCTTTACATCTGAGGTTCATCTGCGAGCTTGGACAGTGACAGCAAAGTCCTCGGGTGGTAGGTTTGGTTAGAGTGTCCTTCTCTTAGATGATGGATGAGCCTTACAAGGCTAAACGAGCTCCATCTGCCCGGGTTTGGAGTCAGAGTTGTCCTCCTGGGATGGTTGCCCGAAGGCTAGTGAGCCCATCCTGCCCGTGGACACACTTTGTCTGACCCTTCAGTTGAGACCTGTCTGGCTTGGGAGACCCCACGGGAGGCACATGCCACCACCAGCACGGCTCTCAACCTCACAAGGGCACCCAAGCTCCTTCCCCACGGCAAGGGGGTGCCTGTGAAAGAGTCGCTGCTCTACCTCCGGACATCACGGACCCGGGCATGGGGCGGCCGGAGCCTGCCGAGAAGGCGGGGGGGGGCCGGAGCCTGCCGAGAACGGGAGTCCTGGAAGGGGAACAGCAGCATATTCTTTGGATAATAACCACAGGAGTCTCCTTCCCATATGCCTGCAGTGAGCTTGAGGACAAGAAATTTGGTCCTCACTGACATTTTGCTTCTCTCAGTTTAATCCTCTGGCTCATGAAGCATGTAATAAATTTTGCAACCTTCATCAATGAAGAACTGGGACAGACTGGAGTATACTTTATTCCATGAAGTCATATTTTTTTCTTGAACATTTTCTAGAGCCAAATATACTATTTCCTATATCATACACTCATACTGAAGAAGTGAAAGGGGAAACAAAAATAAGCCAGACAC
>NW_010399285.1:0-23933 GCF_000710305.1 Buceros rhinoceros silvestris | reverse complement strand
TCTTTCTTACAGTCAGGCATTATTTGCTACTTCAGTGTCAAAAAATGTGAAAGGAAGTTATTCTTCCCCCTCCAGGGCTGAATAACTAGTTTTGAAAAGGAGTGAGTTCACAGATATAAATCAGCTGACAATTAAAACGCAAGAGAAACAGAAGAGTACAAGTGCATCTTGAGTGGAAATTTCCCATCCTCCAGCTTCTTCCCACATTTCCTCACATTTGTAATTCTCACTGCATACTTACCAATTGAGAGTCTGAATTATGACAGATTTTTAGCTTTGTTCCTTTCTCCTTCATCTCATACATCAGTTCATTCAGTACGTGAGTCTGTGCCAAGTTCTTAAAGAAAAAAAAACAACCCTAGAAACACAAACTGATCCTTCAACTATACACTTTTCTTTAGCTACAAATTATAGCTTCAGAGATAGATAAAACCAGATACATTTCATAATGTACAACTGAGGTTTAAATCACACCACTAGAAAAAACAGGTATCATCCTTGGAAGAGTCAAGATCATTGATTTCAGGCTGTTTCTAAACTTGTATCTACTTCTGTTTCTGTAATTCCAAAAGTTTCCTAGTAATAATTTTTGTTATTTTTGTTGAACAACAACATTCCTTAATTTTTGTGTTTTTTTCATGGTGAGGACATCAGTGTCAGAAATTATTTCTTTCTTTTAAACTTAGCAGTCCTCTTCATTGTGCTCCAGGAAGCACACAGGCTCTGGCACCCTGAAAAAGCATTACCTCTCTGAATTTAAGAGAGAAACCAACTCAACATATCTCCGCTTGCTTTCTTCACTTTTGGTTAACTTTGACTGCAGATCACCTAAGTTTCTACAATGCCCTAAGTATGGACAGAGTAATACTACTTGTGTTACTATTTGTTTGCTGACTTTTGTAATCACCACCATAAACACAAGGTAAAGAGTGCCAGTTCCGAATGCCTTTCACTCCTGTCTGCAGACATACAGATGTCTCTGCTCAACTGACAATAGATGGTCCAATGTAAAACCCGCTAAGGCTGCTGCTTTTTTAGAGGATCTTGGATTAGTTGTACACTCAACATCAGTAAAAGTGTATTACATAGTTTATTCCTCTTATTCAGGTCAGAAAAAAAATAATAATCAATAGAAGTACCTTTATAACTGCATCCATTGTAGGGGCTTAAAATCATCACAATGCACTGTGCAGACATTTACATTATGCATAAAGCCCCCCTTTTCACACCCACCAGTACAGTTAAATACTGTGCATTACTCATGACTGCCTAATGCTGAACTACAAATAAAACCATATGCTAGAGTACAACCCACACGCACACATGCAGTGCGTAAAACACTTGACATTTTCATTTGTCTCATTACTGTGAAAAATGCCACAGATCCAGGAATTCTTTTTTTGTTATTACAGGAAATATTGCTTGTATAGCAAGAAGTAAAACAAATTTGAAAAGGACCTTCAGAAAGCAGAATGAAGACTGGTAACAGTGAGAACCTTTTCTGAAGCCCACAGGTTATACAGATTACGTATTTCTGAAACCTGTTGACAAAGCTGTACGATCTTTACATCTTACCTGCATGACAGCATTAAAAAAGCATGTATTTCCTAAATTATTTATTCCTTTAACTGGAACTGTTGCACCATTACCAGAACTTTTTCCTTTCAGTATTTCACTTGTTTCACTGTTTTCTTCACGGAGCCGTATGACTTTTGATGAACCTACAATTAAACTATAGATTAGTATTACTACATAATGGCATGTTTTATCATGCAGAAAGAGACATGCAGAAAGAGCATCTTGACGGTACTCTAAGATCCTTTATGTAATCTTTAAAAAAAAAAAGACATCAGCAGTCAAACCCCTGCTACAACTACATATATCCAACAAAACCTTCCACAATAATCTTACTGTCCCGTAAGACTTCTTCAGTTACCCAAGCAATAAATAAAGTAAAACGGGCTCCATTAGCTCGTTATCAATAGGCAGTGAAGATGCACGAGAAACACTACACAAAGGCTGCTTTGTGGTGCATTTGAAGTGGGGTAACCAGAAGTTACCACCTGAATGCTTCAAGTCTTTATCAGTGATCACGCTGTTTGAATTGCCTCCTACAACTTGTTCAACAGCCCAGTCAGAGCTGTGCCCAATTTCCCCAAGCTCCTCAACCCACCTCCCTTTGTCACGGCCTGAGGAATTGCTAATACAACCCAAATACATACAATGCTAGTGGTTTAATTTCAAACAAAAATTTGGCAAAACTGCAATGGAACATGCTACCAGTACAACGTCTGCGTATTTTCCTGTTTCCCTTATTATTTAAATAGATGAAGGGCAGCAAAGTTAGACAGTCATTAACTTGTAGCCTAGAGGTAATGGAAAGACTTGAGATAACAATATTCAGCCTTGAATTCTACTAGCAACTTTCATATTGTCATGGTTGCAGGACTAAATATGAACATTACTGACATCTGCAGAGTCTTAAATATTGATTAACAATGCATGTCAATGTAAACGAGTTATGGACTTAATAGATGCCAAGAACTGTGATGCTGCAATCTCTGTCTTGACATATGAATTCATATATTTGTTCTAATGAGTTTCACATTGAAGTCTCATTAAAGTGTTCTTGAGAAACAGCTAACAGACCTATTTACGTTAATGAAATGCTCATGCCAAAAGGTTCTTTTATGTACACTCCTAGGTAGCTTCTCGCTTAGAAGATGAAAAAATATAATTAAATAAAAAAGAAGTCATTAAAATATTGATTATATCTGGCAACAATCTTCTGATGCAGTCTGTCTGCACCCTACAGTGCCATCAAGGCATAATTAATTGTCCAAATTGTATACGAGTTTGTCAAAACAGTTAGAGGTGCTTTGCTGCTTAAAATAATTTTTAATGTTCTTGCTAATACTTCTTCCATGGCTTCAAAATACTCTTTTATCCATTCATGTGGAAAATTAAGACAGTACAAGGGCAACGTAAGAGACCAAGTTCTCCTCAAAAAAGCAAAGTGTTTTTTAATGCAATGAACAACAAACACCTTAGGAGCTGCTCACACCCTGAAACAATGGGGTTTACAGGCTATGTGCAGCAACACCTTTTAACTGACACGCTTATAAGGGGCATGCTACAGCGTCTGAGACTTGTCCAACCACACAGAGCTCCAAGAGAATCGTAGCAGGAGAATGGGAGCTTCAAGTGTCTGCAATTTGAAGGCACTGCTCATTCTCAGAAATTTAATAATGTAAGTAGAGGCTTCTTCCCCTCAGAAAAGTGTGCCACACAGAGAAGTGCTGGGGAGAAGAGATGGTTAAAAAGAAAAAAAAAAAGAGAGAGACAGGAAAAAAAGCCAAATTTGTGTAAATAATTTGTGTATTAGTATACCACAGTTGTTGCATTTATCCATCGGCATTCAAAAACATCTGGGACAGCATCTTAAAGTAAACAATGTTCACAAGGCCATCTGGACAAAACTGCAGGCAAAAATTAAAGCATAAGCATATGGAAAAGCAGATTTTTCTCTTCCCTTTAGCAGTACAGGATGACAAATGTCAAACCTAGATCTGTCCACGCTTCACTGTGCTATGCTTTGCAGCACCACCTGGCTCTCCTTGCACAGCCACCAAATATGGACAGCACTGCCACAGCGGACCATATCTGCAGGGCAAACTCGATAAAAGCATTTCACTTCATGGTTAAATGGCAGCTTCACACAAGTAGCAAGGTTCCATTTGCTGAGCCTTACATATAAATTATTTAAGGGAGGGAAAACAAAGCCAAAGCATCCAGCTTTGCGATAAGAGCTGGATGAATATGCAATTATAAAACACAATAAATGAGAACCAGACATCCAATTGCCACAAAGCTGGATCATTACTATAGGAATAAGGAGAAGTAATAGTAAATCAAGAAAAGGCCTGTATGTTGTTACTGAATTCTACAAACCTTCTGAATGAATATTCTAATTACTGCCTCTTGATTTTTTTAAATAATTTTGCAAACACAATCCACGTGACATTTTACCAGGTTTTTTGTATCTGTGAAAAAGTCTTGACAGAGAAGCGTTGCTTTGCCATCACAAATATTATCTGCTGCCTTGTTTATTCTACACAGATATTTTTAAGGACTTACACAGAGCCAGAGGAGAAACAGCAGTTTTTAATTTAATTCTGCTCAGCATCCCCAGCTCAGTGACAAATGACAGACAGGCCTGAAGCTGAATGTTTAGTTGACATGTGAAGAGTTGGTCAGTCTTAATAGAAGATGCTGGTAATGACTGTGATAGCTAATACTTCTACAGATTGGGGCTGGAGGGTCCTTCTGCAAGAATAACCCAAGGCTACATGCATGTTATTAATCAAAAGGCTAATATGTAATCTTTTAAAGTGAATTTGCACTGAACTGTTTCATGGACTCTTGCTGACTCAATCTTGCAACCCTGCGATGTTTTAACAGCTGCGCTTTTGGATATGAAAACTGAGTTTTAAGCCAGTATAGACAGAACAAGGACCCCAGCACTAGGACTCTACTGAAATGCCTGTCAGCTGCTCCTGTCCTTCAGCTCCTGGCCAAATAGGAGAAAAGAAGTTGTCCAAGCCATCATCCACATGCAGTAATACCTGTTTAAAAGGACCTTGTTAACATTAATGAGAACAAGTGGGCGAAAAGCACAAAAAGAATTAAATTCATAGATTGATCTCTGTCACTGTTAAATCTTTTGGAGAGTTGACATGGTGACCCTCAACATTCTGCCCTTCTCAGGTACTGTGGACATCAGCCTCAGGCAGGCCTGACCCTCCATAGTGGGAAAAGCATATCCAATTGTAACTGGTTTTGGGCTCACACATTCAAACTACACTTCTCTCTCAGTCTCCTTCTGCAGTTCTGTTGTCAAGATGGCCTTTCTAATCCAGTCGCACCAGGAAAATTCTCACCTAAGTGGTGTCTTGATCACCACAACCTCCTTTTACCTTAACAAAGTGTAGCTGGCTATAGAGGTGGCCTACTGGAGCACTCTGCTAAGACCCACTGCCCAGCTCTCTGTCCAACCCATCACACACTCTACTGACAACCTCTTCCTAGGCACCGGGTCAGTGCCTGCCTCTGGTCCCACCATGATGTTCACCTCCAGCACTCATTCCTTTGGCTCTCAAACAGCTGCATTTGTTCGTAGGTACAGCCTTTGTGCTCAGCAAAGCTTCCCAATGTTACCCTGCTCTCCTCCATGTGAGCACACCCCCTTCCTGATGTCACCCTGCTCTCCTAGATGCTAGTAAAGCCCCTTCCCACCAGATCCACAGGAAAGAGGACAGCAGTCAGGGACTGCTCCTCTCCTGCAGCTCTTGCCTGCAATGCATCCTTTTCTTACCACTTTTTTCTTTTAAACTCGGTGACTGAGATTCCTAAGCCCAGTTTTAACATAGACAATGATTCTGTCCACAAATTAGAGCAAGTCACTGGTCCAGGTGTACAAATTCACACAGTGCTGACACATCCACTTGCAAAAGATGTTCGGAAAACTTACTGCAGGTTCCCTATCAGTTTGGTTTGCCAACATTTCAAACATTTGCAGTGCGCACGGATTTCTGTACTGCCCTTGCTGCAACTGAGCTGTGCCTGGGGGTGCAGATGGTATGCAAGCAAAAAGATAAATGACATCCAATATTTCTTTCAGCCAGAGGAGGAAGCATTTTTGCTCATCTTTTCAATGCTATTTTTTTTAATTAAAAATGATGGTCTCAGATATGTGCACTTTTATTCCAAGGTCAAGCCTTTTCTATTGAATACAACTCTGGTACTTCAGCTGAAGGTCTTTACAGTAAAAGCAAGGTTAATAGACTGCCTTTCTTTTACCAAGTTCTCATCATGCTCTATTATGAAATGCTACTAAATTGCCTGCCAATCCTTTTTTATTTAAAAAAATTAAAATTTTTTTCAACACTGTACAACAATCAGAATCTAATCCTTAAAAACCAGCATGGTTCTCTTCTGAAATAGTTACTAGCTCTACATTTTAAAAGCCCAATTTCTCTTGCACTGTTACAATCCTACCAAATTAAAGATTACAATCTGCAACTACATTTCTCTGATTCTACCAGAATGTTATAAACTGAAAAAACCATCTGCACAGCATGAAAAAACAAGCTATTCAAGCATTGCTTTTGATCCTCTATGCTCAGACAACTTGTGCTACATCTCACAAGTATGTGGACAGCAAAGGCAAGAATTCATGGATAATCCAGAATATCTAACATTTTTTTTTGTCGGTGATTCAGTTTTCATATCTTTGCAATGCGTATAATTAACTGCATCCCCAAACAAGCAAGTAAACTTGAGAGAAAATTTATGCCCAACAACAGAAATATCTTTTTGCTTAAGTGTACCTCAGATTTGGAGAATCAATATATTCCATTTTATTTCGCTATTTAATTTTCTTTTCAAGTAGGCAGAGCTACTGACTTAGAGCTTCAAACTACACGTACTGAAAATTGGTTATGAAAGAATACAATTAATTTTTTCAGGCCGTCCTTTGTCAAATGTTAATATCCACAGATGAATGCAAATCTGAAAAGTCATTCATCATACTATTTGTTTTTCCATATGACTTAACACTTATTTCCTGTACTGTAAAATTATATATTTTTTCATGTTTGTTTTACATCAGTTATATCCATTAAAATATAAGTAAAGCACCTAACTTTCACCTATTGACAAATCTGGGCAGCTGAACTTATTAGCAAAACCTCTTTCCTCTGCTTGACCTTCCCAACAATAAATTTAACTATAAAGTTTGAGAATAAATATTCTTCCTTCCCATTCTATTGCCACACAAACCAATTTAATTAACTGTTGTATAAAAAAATTTGAGTACACAGTCTTATGTCTCCACCCTCGTCTAATTTGGCTTCTGTAAAGGAAAATACGTGTAATAGTCACTCTTAAGACTCCAAAACAATATCTTTTCTCCCGCAGATGAGCAGACACACAGATCGCAATGTCTCAGCATGGTTTCTGTGTACTACATGTGCTTTATGCCCATGTGAAGCTCACAAGTGTGCCACATGGACAATACTGCACCTGCCTTTCTGTGGAAATCATCATGGCCTGCTAACCTCCTCCACAAAACAAATTTCTGGGTGGTACACCCTAGAAAGCAACCTTGCTTTATTCTTCCATCTTGTGCCCAACATGACCCCTTAACCAAACAGACTCCTCTATTAAAAAAAAAAAGAGAAAAAAAAAAAGCAGGCATTGCTGGGTACAACAAACCATAGGATCAGATGCGAAAATCACACAGCTGCAAGCATTCTTTTGGGAACCCAGCACTGGGATTTATCTCAATCGCTTAATGTAATTACAAAAGTCAGTCATGTAGTAGTAATGTAATTTGCACATTTTTACAGCTGAAGTGAAGTTGAATCTTTATGAGAGGCTGAGTGAAAAGCAGGGATCCTGCTGCCACGCTATTCCACCACATTAGTACCAAATGACAAGCATTTTGCTTTTGTTTATTTTCCAAGATGCATTAATTAGGAAATCTATATAACCCTCCCTTACATGTTTATGCTGATTATTTTATCTTTAAATAACTCCTGCACTTTCGAGAACCAAAAAAAAAAAACCTAGCAGCCCTCATCTGTTACTTGCACCCATGTTCATACTACATTTCTGCAGAAATTTCTGCACAGTGCTATCTGAATTTTAATGATGCACCACATCAACCAGTTGTTACAGCAGAAAGAAATTCAGACGTAAGATGAATTGTTGTCACGGTGCCACATTCTGCTATGAAAATTGTCTTCACTTCGGCAGCTTTTTAAGGAAAAAACAAAAGCAATGGGAAAAAGGCACAAGATTGATTTTAAGTGAGTAATATGAATTATTAGTTGTCAATTCTACATTACTTGTTTCTCACAAGTTATTTTTCATTTATTTAAAATTAGTTTATATTTTTAATGGCTGAATATCCAAAATAAATTTAAAAAAATCTAAGGCAACTAATAATTTAAAGGTTGCCAGTTACACTAAAAATATCACTGTGAAATGAAATTAAATGCTGCACTTAAAAAAAATTTTATAAGTTATCAATAGTAGAGCTATTTTTTACTGTTATACTTTGTGTCTATTGTGTTCTGGACAACTGCATGTATTACATTTTCAACTTCAGATTTTATTTTAAAAAAAATCCCTAAAGGCAGCCTAATTTAAAGAAAAGAAAAAATCCTTCTGAAGTTACGTTTCTTCGAGGAAGTACCAAGTGTGTCAGCCCAAGTATTTAACATAAAACAGAAAGGACACTGCTGTTACATTTATCAAAGTGAAACAAGAATGCCGACTCTGGTTGGGAATTCCCTCTCACTCATACCGCCTGTTTCCCAGCCTCTTCCAGCGAGGAGCCTGGCCCAAAGCAACAGACCATGCCAAGCAAACAGCTTTTTCCTCTTTTCCTTGACCCTTGAGAAAACCCAGCAAATCACCTCTGAGCAAGTGTTCCCAGGGCTCCCAAGAACGGGATCCAAACTGCTCAGCATGGCCATACTCTGCCACGTGGAGAGATTTCCACCTTTAAAACATTTCTGGAAGTACACACACATGGTTTTTGCCTGAGCACAAGTCTGCACTTGAGCCTCAGTCCTTTCCTGGCACGGAGCAGGAGACACGACTGCCCTGCAGGAGCAACCTCCGCATGCTGAGACCTCTCGCTGACGAGGTGGCCACTCTGCCAGGCTTGCGCATGACTTCCTTAGCTTTGAAGAACACCAGGGTGATGCTCTGAACCAGGTACGTGCGTGAATTTGAAAGAAGAAGAGTAACCGTGCAGATTGGTACCCACTGTGTACACACAATACGTACACAATTGTACCCTTTGGTACACTGGGAAAACAGACTCCTCACAGGTTTAAAATTGTCCTGCACCTCCCACCTCCTCGCAGGAGGACCCTCACGCTGCCCACAACACCGACCACCTCACGTCACTGCTGCCACCCAACTCCGCCTTTTACATCCTTGCCATGAACCTAGTTTTCCAAGGCACCAAAGCAAGCAGGGCCAAATCAATGCACTGCTACCACAAAAGATGCAATTGCAAACTGAAGTTGGATGATAGCTAAATTTTCATTTCAATGCCTGGCTTCAGAATCCGAAGGGAAAATTGCTTTAAATAAAATGGAGGTGGGGAGTGGAGGAAAAAAAAAAGTTTACGCCCTAAACAAAAACAATACAATTTTTTTCTCAGTTATAGAAAACAGTTTCTAGTTATATCAGACAAATACTTACATGAAATAGGTGCATTTTCAAAACAGAAAATCAAAATGAAACACAAATACATATACAGCAGAAATATATTCTGCCCTGGTCTGCTATAAACACCAATTTTCATGAAATCCTGAGCCTAATTTAAGCTTTTCCTGAGTTAGTTTGGATTTTCTGTTGCTTAATTTAAGACATTTCACACAAAACTTCTACACACCACACTCTGACGGAACAAAATTGTTTCCTAAATTGACTGAAACAAACACTACAGAATTTCCATCTGTAAGCAAGCTGCAACACGCAGATATTACACGTAAACTTCAAACTGAAGCTGCGAACAAAAGTGAAATCACATACTGTATTGTCATTGCTCCAAGCAAAAAGATGCAAAAAAGTAGCAATTTATTCAACTGTAGTAAATTGATAATGTAAAATACAACTTGTGACTAGAACAAAACATTAAAAAAGCATTTCTGAGCGGCTCTTCATTTTTTTCCCCTCAAAAAATACGTAACACCTCTTAAACCCAGTAGGATTTACACGTGTGCAGCTAGAGGAATACTGAGTCTAATTCAGAAAGGCAACCATTCTCCAGTCTTTCATTTAACCAGGTGACTCTATCTTCTAAAAACTGCAACCAATTGTTTTAAAAGTTTACTTAAGCTGGTTTCCGTGAAGAAAATCTGGAATCCAACGAACTCTCTAAGTCACAAGCCAGAAAGGCTGCAGAGTGTGTTACAGGAGGGATGAGTAACACCAATGTGATCAAGAGCAGACAGTTGAGGGCCACATGTACAAAGTTCTGTCTACTATTACAAACACTGAGGAGAGATGGTAGGCTCCTAACATAAAAGACTATTTTCTATTAGTGGAAATAGAAAATTTATCAGTTAAAACCCAGTAACATAAATGAACAGAAAGCATTACATCCAACAACGGAGTACCGGAAAATCTAAACAAATATAATTAACTGCAGAAAACAAATTCCAATCAGAAAAAATTTAAAATGTGACACATCCACACTGGGAAAATTTAATTAATTCATGCTTCTATACAGGTTTTGTGCATTAATTTATATGGCATCATATTTAAGATATCTTCTCTACAATAAACTTTCTTCATAGAAGATGAAATTTGGAAAAACTGACCTACAGTGCCCCCAATACTTTAAAAATGCAATCACGCTTTAGAAAAAACGTCATTATGTTTTGACAGGTATTACTTGCCCAAGTAATTTTTGCAAGTACAAACTGCATTATACTCAATTCGTATATAATTATTCAACTGTATGTTTAACATAACTCAAAATGTGAAATGCTCATTTTTAGAGACAGTACATCACAGATGTCTCCAGATAGAACTATTTGTGTAAACTTACTTGGTTCGGCCCTCGAACTGTGTTTTTGAAGAAAGTCAACTATCTGAGCCAAAACCTTTTTGTTGCAATGTGTTGACAGCTCTTCATCACATTCATAACACCTAAATAAAACAAGAAATGAACTGGAATTCAGGATATCTGGATGCAACTCTAACAAACTTCTCAAACGACCTTACACAAATTACTTTAAGCTCTAGGTCTCAATTATTCATACTAAAAAAGAAGAATAGAATTGAATTCTCTCATCTCATATAAGTTTTCTATAGATCAGTCCCAATTCACTGTGATCCTTATAGATTTAAATAATTTCAGTTTACAGTCCTACAAATAATGGTACAGAAACAAGCAGGAAGGACAGACTCCCATAACCATCCAACTCTCTACAGAACACAACAGACTCAAACTTCTACCTTAGTATTGATCTGTGAGCCCTCAGAGTCCGAAGGACAAAGCAATTTTCTCTCCAGAAAGCCTGCTTTCCTCTATAAGAATTATTCATTTTATCTGTCAGAATCATTCTTTATCATGAGAAGACACTGTTTTGAGTAGTGCTTATATACAAGAATGCCTGAACACCTGCATACTCATTCTTACCATATGATCCACGTGCTGAGGTTGATGACAATGCAATGAGGTTCTGTGCGTGCTGTTTGGAAGTGTTTCAGAGAATGCTGTCCTTCTGAGTTCTTACTACATCCCTAAAAACAGAAAGGAGGGGAAAGGGAAGTACCAAAAGACTATATTAGCAAGTAACTACAAAAGCTTCAATTTTCAAAATTAGACGGGAAGCTATAGTGCCCTAAATACTCATTTAGCATTCTCAAGGATTGAGAGGGTTTAACATTCTTTACAATCCAGTATTATGAAGATATTTAAATTAACATTTTTTCTTTTTTTAAATGAACACATTCTCCTTTTACTAAGAAAGGAAAATCAATGACAACACAAAACCAAAAATCTTATCTTTTCTACTTGGAAAAATCAGTTAAAACTCTAGAAAATTATTAAGTTTGTTTTAACTTACTGGAAATAATTTCTAGCTTTTGAATAAGTATTGAGTAAGCATCAATAGACAGAAAATTATGCCATTCACAAAAGTAGTAATTCTAAAAAAAAAAAAACCAGTGAATGAAATTACAATGTAGCATATTTGGTCCATGGAATATCAAGGAAAAGACAGCATAGGTAACCCTCAGTGCTCAAGAATGCCAAATCCATTCCAGACAGCAAATGCAAAAGGTACATAAATTGTTTTGGACTAAAAAGCTGCTCCAGAACACACCATTTATGTACAGCAACTGCAAGAGAAAGCATTTGCCATTTTTCAAGTACCTATGGAGTGGGACTTGGGAGATTCAGGACTGGTCTCTGAATAAGACACGAGTTTTGGAGGCCCTTAACAGCATAGACGTGAAAAAGCACAGAGTTAACTCCTTTTAGAAGTCCTCCTTAACTACAAATTTTCCGAGACAAAATACATGACCCCTCCTCAGACCTAGTTAACTACCTTCTGAAGCCTGCAACAGCATGTTTCTTTGCAAAATTAAATCTGTCCAGATAACACTGGTAAGAGCTGGCTTCTGTCCTTACTATAGTAAGACTACTGAAAGTCTAAGAAAATTGTGAAATGCTTCAGTCAGGCAACCATTAGCTGAACCAAGCGTGACAGTGCCTGTAAACTGAATTTTTCTGTAGCTGGCTTTACTTCACTCATAGAGCAGAAACCTCTGCAAGCCCTTGGGGTCAGGACCTGCCATTTTAAACTCCGAGGCCAAGATTTGACATTGTGACTGATCCAATCTAGTGGCTAGCTGTCACAAAAAGGCAGCATTCTCACTCCGGCACAGTTCTTTCTCCCTGTTTCCAATCAAATCTATCACCTGAGTGTCCCCAGTATAAGCTGATTCAGCAATATACATATTCAGTTTTTCTTTCATTTGAATTTGTGGAATCTTTGGCCAGATGAGCCAGGTGAACGGATGCATTTTGCAACCATACAGCTCCTGGAGACAATTCTCTCTCAGTGGCAAGAGCATGCAGATGAAGAACAGAGAAAAAGCAGGACCGTTACTCACTACTTGTGATGCCAAACCACAACACAGCACATAAAGCTAACCCAAAACACTACCGAAAACAAGACGAGAAGAACATAAGGCCACATTCCTCTCCACTGAAGAAGCTGAAGCATGGACTTTCACTTACGTCACACTGCTTCACCAAAGGTAATGAGATGCCAGACAAGGATCCACACGAGATGTGTCCTTTACAAAAACCAGGGGCAATCCACCTCCATAAATCTAGAGCATATGCTTACCTGAGAGCCACATTTGAGACACAGCCATATGTCCGAAGGGGCCACAGGCTCACCATCGATCATCCGCCTCTCCTTCAGACATTCTGCACATATTGACCAGACGCTCTGAGCTACTGCTCTCTTCACATGATGCACATCCACTGCTTGGCTCACATGCTGGCAGGTTAAGCCTAGAGAAAGCGACACATACTCAATTTCTTCCATTAAAAATAATAGCTATGAAAGGGAGCACGCGTACCCTAAAAAGGCAGTCTTCAATGAGTTCAGCATCAGGAAAAAAAAACAGCAAAGGACTAAAACAGGAAAAATCAGCCAGCTGTTTCCCATATACTGAATTTTATGAAGGATCTATTTAAGTCTTTCTATAAAGAAAATCCTTTCAAGTCAATAAATGCCACCCCTTAAAAACAAATAAACTACTTTGTACAAAAGTACAACGATTACTTCTGTACAAAATTCATTTCCCTGGTTTTGCATTTTTTTTTTAATTGACAACAGTAAAATACTGCATAAATTTATTTTTGCATATAACAACACAGGGGGTTGACCTCCTTTTCAATTCACAAAGAAAGACTATCAAATACCCATGCATCCTTACTACAACTGCCCCTTCTGAACATTAATATCAACCACCATTCTTCTCCGTCAATTTTTTTGCACAAATTCCACTACAATATCACAGAATAACCTCGGTCTGAAGAAACCTCTGAAGGCCAAACCCTTGTCCAAACCCTCTTGTCCAAACCCCTCCTGTCCAAACCCTCATTCAAAGCAGGGCCAAATACAAATTTAGATCTGGTTGCTGATGGCTTTGTTCAGCGGAGTGTTGAATATCTTCATGGACAGAGGTTTCACCAACTCACTAGAAAATCAGTTTGACCATCTGACCATTCTCAGGGTGAAAATAAAATAAATCTCCTCATACCTAGACAAATTTTCCTCACCCTAACTTGCCTCCAGACCTTCCACTGTGAACCTCTTTGAAGAGTCTGGCTCTGCCTTTTCTGTAACCACCCAGCAGGCAGTCAAAGAAAAATCCAATACTTTCCTATGGCTAAATGAAGCCATTCCCTTCAGTCACTCTTCACACAATTTCCTTAACAATGTGGAGGGGCTGACACGCTGCTGGACTCGTCTCCAACTCGTCAATGTCTTTCTTGTAACGGGGGCCCACAACTGCACACAGAACTCCACGTGACATCTCATAAGTTCTGAAAAGGTGGAAAGAACCACATACCTTGCCCTGCACTCTAGCTGATACAGTCCAACATACAGTAGGCACAAGTTGCACCACTTGCTTTTATTCAGCATGTGCTCTAGGACCCCCCAGGACTTTTTCTGCAAAGCTGCTTGCTTTCAAGCTACTGATTCTCACCCTGCAATTGCATGTGGTTACTGCATGGCCCAGGTGCGCCACTCTCCACTTGCCTTTGTTAACTCCAAAAGTTTCTGCAGCCCATTTCTCCAGTCAGTCAAGGTCACTCTGAATGGCAGAACTACTCTCCAGCACACCAACTGCTCTCCTCAGTTTGCTGTCATGAAGATGGCAGAGGGGAGCCTTGCAATGACATCACCCAGCTCTCTCAGCACTTCCAGATGCATCCCATCTGATCCCATGGGCTTGTGCACAGCCAGTTTCCTTAAGAGCTCTCAATTTTCTTCTACTCTGCACAATGCTCAAATCCCAGAGACTGCTACTAGGCCCAGGGACCAGTGAGGACTGAGTGTAGAGCTTACATGTGAAGACAGAGGTGAAGGAAGGATTGAGTTCCTCAGACTCTTCCCATGTCCTGTATCCCTAGGTCCCCTGCCCCTCAAGCAGCAGGTTTGCACTTGTCTTAGCCTTCATTTTACTGTCACAGAGCCCATACAAGCCCATCTTACTCTTCTCATCCCTCACTAGATTCAAATATGAGGCTGGCTTATCTAATCCCACCTCTGCACACTCAGAGGCCCTGCAAGGGCAGCCCAAACCTGCCTCCACCCTCTGTGCCCTTCTTTTTTCCCTCTGAGCTCAGTTGGAAGCTCTCCGTTCAGCCAAGCAGACTCCTGCCACGCAGGCTTCATCTTCCACACAGGAGAAAGGACCGTTTTCTCCTGCTTTGAAGAAGTTGTCATCAAAGATCAACCAACTCTCTAGCCCTTCAAGGCAGGCACGCAGTGTAACAACTAATCATGTCATAAACTCTTGACTGGGGATATTTCTGTTATAAATTCAAACAAGAAAAGTATTTCATGGTACTGCTGATCTGTCATTTTCATCAGTCAACATGGAAGTTAGCCGTCAACCTCAGGCCCTAATGTATTTACCTGAAATATCATCTGAAGAGTCCTCATCCTGCGGCCTGTTAGGCCTTTTGCTTCTCTTTGGTTTCTCGGGGTTGGCTCTTGATGGATCTTTCACCCGCATCTGTTACTTACTAGGAAAGAGAAACAGAGGTTGCTCTATTGTCTAAACACTTCACCACATGTAGTGAATTTGAACTCTAAGAGTGTAATGTCAAATCGCACATCCAAACCTCACAAACAGTTTTAGGCTTTGACCTGTGTTAGCTACTGTGTAACAAGGAGTATGAGTGCATCAGGAATAAACTCTTAGAACAACGCAAAATCAGTTAGTTACACTCCACAACATGAGGAATTCTATCTGTAGGTACAGGAGACACACACTTCCAGGCGCTGGTGTTAAATATTTGAGAGAGGTTTTCCTTGCTTTTGTTATTGCAAAGAGAACTACTAGAGAGCTCCAGCCATATCCTTCCAGAAAAAAATTAACCTAAATCTTCTCCTCCTTAACCTATCTTCCTTAGGAAAAGTTTCAGTCACCATTTACCCTTGCACATTCCCTAAAAGTTTTTGAGCAATTTCCTTTAATAAAATACAAAAGTCTTCCAATTCTCATGAAAGTGTCCTCTCCTATGAGGGACAACAGACTGCAAGCTGACCTTTCTGTTATACATCAGAGAATTGAAATGCATGAAGTGTCTCACAGGAAATTTGGGTTGTTAATCAAGGAGTCCTATGACAAGTAGAATTAAAGGATAAATATTTGCTGCTACACTTAAAAAAAAAAAAACTCAGAGATTTCAGCACACAGGTCATGTAATCAAAATCCAAATGTGAATTCACTGAAGGAGTGTAGCTGTGCATCACACAAAAAAGCTTCTGAGGCTTAGCCTACAGGTCGTCTTTTAACAATGAGCTTCATAAAAATGAGTTGATGTGTCCATATACAAAGCATATGAATGTAAGACAGTAAAATATCTACACATTGCAAATCTGTGAGCCATTCTGTTTAGGAAAAAAACTACATCTTGTTGTGTACCACGAAGAGGTCAATAATGTCACCTGAGCCACCAATACTAAACATTTTCAACTGTGTTACCTCATTTATGTACAGGAAATGTCTAAAATGCCCTACATTTGGGTATAGCAAAAGATACTCTTGCTACAGATCACATAGATAAGTTTGGCAAAGTTTAAAAACTTTGTCTACCTAAGTTTTTAAATCTTCTCTGTATATGCATTCAGACCTTTGTACTACTGAAGTTCTGAGAGACATGGGAACCAACCTGTACACTGAACTCAATATTCCTTCTCCTTTCTCATCCATAAGTCAATCAGCAGAACAGTCATCAATATCAATCCTAGAGCACCACCATCACGGGTATCAGGACAGCTTTCACTGAACCTCAGAGCTCCAGGTTCCTACAGATCTGGACAGATGTCACCCATGCTGCTAGTGCTGGAGGTTTTCTGCATGTATGTATCTATTGGAGATTTACTCTGGACAAGTCAAATTTCTATAGGGTATGAGAGGAACCTTTACTCTCTGCTTCCTTGTATCAACAGCTTCATGCTTCCTCAACATTTCAAAATGCACTTCACTTTTTGCAGAATGCTACACTTACATAGCTATCAGTTTATACTATATTAAATACCACGACGCTCTTAAAATTACAGATTTCAACATTTCCTGTACTTCAGAGTATAAAGCTTCAAATGCTTAGGCGTGCAAGCAAACACTGTCACTGAACTCAGCTGTGCTGATTTTGTAGGTTTGCAATTCAAGTTCACACAGTAAGAAAGATCTGAATATTCCCACTCTCGACTATTCAACAAATGTTAGCGCACCTCATGTACACCAACAGCTGTGCATGGCAGCATGCCTGGAACATGAAAAGGTGCTTCAGACCCAAGCAACTTCTACTCTGTATTTCTGCCTTGGCACCTTATCATATATACACAAGCTTCACATGAAACTACCCATCGCCACTGGTTGCACCGCTGCTTAATGGAGCACAAGACTCATCAAGGTGTTCATCAAACAGTAAGGCCAATACAGCTGCTGTTAGAAAACACGCTAAAATATGTAAAGAGTCAATAGCAATGGCAGCAAAAATGTCCTCCCTAAAGCAATATGGTAGTGTTTAGGGTATTCAACATTGACACAAGGAATCTACGAGTTCATTTCAGCATAACGGTTTTTATCTCTTCGGACAGATTACGTAAGTCTGTCCAAACCACTGATTTCACCCAAATGAAAGTCATGTTCATAGCATTTCATCTGGAGAGCTGAGATTAACTTCAGGAATAAACAATTATGGGCCCAAACAACTGAAATACAAGAAATCTTTACTACGTATGAAACCCTGAGACCCACAGGCCAGGTGATATGACCCAGATCAGGGCACACAAGTCCACTGCTGAAACCACTCTCTAGGGTCCTTCACGACACATGGAAACAACAGAGTGTCACAGCTGGTACCCACAAAGGACTGAAAACATGGCATTTCTAGCCCAACATAATCAACATGTTCTTAAAAATTAACACTGGCTTAAGAAGCTGACATTTACAATGCAGGACTGAGAACCCACCGAGCAATCCGGAGGCTTTTCAGTCTTCTGTCAGCAAGAGCAGGCAGAACAAAAGATAACACGGACCATTAGATTAATCAGTTTACATGAACACAGATATAGACAGGCACCCATCAGACAATGTTTACTGACCTGTGAGCTCTTGGAAAAGCCACAGCATATCAAGGACCTAGCCAGCCAGGGTCTGTGCCCGGTTTTGAAAAGCATTTAAGTGGGATGAAAGGGTAAGAGCAATGAGCTACTCAGCACACATCTACAATGCAAATAGCACAGTATATATGCACCCTAGCGGCCCTCTTCCAGCACACATGGGGACAGAAAATATTACAAGTAAAAGATTGTGCCTGACCAAAAAAAAAAAACCAACCTTCTGCGACAGGGTTACAACATTGGTGGATAAGGGAAGAGCAACTGATGTCCTCTATCTGTATTTGTGCAAATCATTCGACATCGACTCACACAACATCCTTGTCTCTAAATTCAAGAGATGTGGATTTGATGGATGGACTACTCAGTGGATAAGGAATCAGTTGGATGGTCAGACTCAAAGAGTTGTGGGAAATGACTCCATGTCCAAGTGGAGACCAGTGACACGTGGATTCCTCAGACGTCATTATTGCGACCAGCGCTGTTTTATGTCTTTGTCAGTGACATGGACAGTGGGATTGAGTGCATCTCTGGCAAGTTTGCCGACAACACCAAGCTGTGTGATGTGGTCAACATGCTGGAGGGAAGAGATGCCATCCAGAGGGACCTTGACAGGCTTAAGAGGTGGGGCCATGCAAACCTCATGAGGTTCAACAAGGCCAAGGGCAAGGTCCCGCATATGGGTCAGGGCAGTCCCAAGTACAAATACAGGCTGGGTAATAAGCGGATTGAGAGCAGCCCTGCGGAGAAGGACTTGGGAATGTCAGTGGATGAAAAACTGAATATAAGTTGGCAATGTGCACTTGCAGCCCAGAAAGCAATCACATCCTGGGCTGCATCAAGAGAAGTGTGGCTAGCAGGTCGAGTGAGGTGGTGCTGCCCCTCTACTCCACTCTGCTAAGACCCCACCTGGAGTACTGTGTTCAGCTCTGGGGCCCCCAACATAAGAAAGTCATGGACCTGCTTGAGCGGGTCCAGAGGAGGGCGACAAAGATGATGTGAGGGCTGGAGCACCTCTCCTATGAAGATGCATGGAGAGAGTTGGAGTTGTTTAGCCTGGAGAAGAGAAGGCTCTGGGTAGGCCTTACAGTAGCCTGTCCGTACTTAAATGGGGCCTACAGAAAAGATGGTTCTGCCTACTTAATCTCTTTATCAGAGACTGTAGAGATAGGATGAGGGGTAATGGTTTTAAACAGAAAGAGGGTATATTTAGAATAGATACCAGGAAGAAATTCTTTACTGTGAGGGTGGTGAAACTTGGAACAGGTTGCCCAGAGAAGTTGTGGATGACCCATCCCTGGGAGCGTTCAAGGCCAGGTTGGACAGGGCTTTGAGCAATCTGATCTAGTGGAAGGTGTCTCTACCTGTAGCAGGGGGTTGAAACTACATGATCTTTAAAGTCCCTTCCAACCCAAACCATTCTATGACTCCTTGAAAATGAACTTGATATGCTGAAGATTAAAAACCGTGGCAATATTCCCATGATTTGTCTCTTTCCAACCCATTCTCCTATTTTTTAAATACGTTCAATGAGTAATTTATGGCTACAGCCATCAAGTGTGGGGTGTCCTAAAAGGAGACAGAGTCTCCCTTTTTCTCTGCACAGAAAGAAGTCTCCATGAATCCTTGCTTGGAAGTTTCTTTTTGTGACAGAAAATGTGAAGTTTTTTATTTTGTACACACAAAATCAAGTTGCAGTGCAAAAAACACTTGACTAATGAATCTGACAAGTAAAAAAACCCTGATTTTTGTGGTAGAAAAGATCAGTTCAGAGGGTGTTAACTCCATCCTGATCTCTATTTGGCACACCATAATAATCTTAAGTAGAAATTATGCTGTTTCATGAAGAAAAAAATAAAAATAGAAAGAGCTAAATCTCTTCTTTTAAACAATCACTTCATACAAAACTAAGAACTAGTCCTTGCCAAAAGTGGTCAGATTCTTTTAGCTCAGCATGCAAGAGTTTGAAACGTAATCATCATTACTTGCTATTCTTTAGGTTTACTTTTTACTTCTTAAAAGACTCTTAATGCCAGTCTTCCTACAAAAAGCTGATTAAAATCAAAAGCTCCTCACTACCACCGCTCATTTCCACTTTTAGAGAAAGAACAAACCATTTCAAGAGCAGCAGAATGTTCTGCTTACCTAATTTGAAAAGCTTCAAATCTGACAAAGTGCCAAAAATCAATGTGCCAGATTTGTTAAATTCAAGGTATGCCTAATCTATCTTAAATGTAAAGTATGCCTGAAACGGTCTATATTTAACAGCATTAATATTTCTATATTTAAAAATGCCTCCTCTTCATAAAGTATATATTTAGAAACTAAAAAGAGCTGGATGCAGTTCCTAAAATAAATAAACTTTATTTTTTAGAATTTTGTATATCACATACATAGTAGAGTAGTAACATAGTAGAGCTAGGACTGATGAATGACACAAGGCTAGTGTGAACCAGAATTCACTTTTCTTTTTGGGGGGAAAAAAACCAAACCCAAAACCAAACAAGTTCCTCCACTTCACAGCATCTTTATGCAAGAGAGGCAGAAAAGCAAACTGTGTCTTGCCTATCTAGATTCCCCTAAACCTACTCCTGTCCTATTGTCTTGCACTCCTTACTTAGAGGTTGAGTCCCTCCTCCTACAGTGTCTACAGCTCACTTGCTAAATTTTGAAATGTGCCACCTTAGTGAGTCTTCCCCTGCTGTACCTTCACTCGCCGAACTAGATCATCAGTATGTTAGAGGAATAACAGGCCACACTGACCACCACCACACCAGTCTTTCCATCTGCCAAGATCCACTTTTTCCCTCTTCTTATAATGCCAGCTCTTTGAGTCAAGCGCCACATTTTTGTCACTATCTGTGTAATACCTGATATCTGTGTAATACATTTTTCCTGATCCCTGATTCACTAGGAGGATTACACTTGCACTACTAGAATGCAAACAACAAGATAAAAACGGTGTCATAACCACCAGCTCATCTAAGCATACTCACCCTATGGATTACAGCCAAGTGAGTCTACAGACAGTCTCTAGGTACTGTTTTGGATACCAGTAAGTCTCTTCTAGTAGGACTGCCTGTTAACTGTGGAAAATTAACTGTTGTTAATTATTTCATCAGTGAGCACCTGAATTCAAAGAAGCTGGGGCTCAATCCCTCAATTCATCTGAGGTATCCTGAACTGCAGTTGTCTCACCACTTGTAGTCATACTTTCAAGTTAAAACTATACCAATTTATATCATTTGTGCAAAAAAACCCCAAAAACAAAAACAAAAAACCACCCTGCATCACACTGAAAAGGCATAGCACGCACTGAATTTAGTGAAAAATTAGCACTTTCATGTAACCTAATAGAACTGTCCAGCTGTCAACAGCAGCCTAGCACCACAGCAAGGGGCTCAGGAACAGCACAGATGCGCAGATTAAGTCCAAAGCCCAGGATGCTCCATAGCACATCTGTGAAGTGTCTTTATGAGCTTCCACGTTAACCGTCAGAGTACAGAAAGAGCCTTGTACGGGTCGGTAACACCAGGTCTTCTGCAGAATTGCTACATGTTTTGATGTAAGCTGCAAGTTGATATCTTTTGGACGTCTGTTCCGAGCATTACCTGTGGCATTTTGGCTTGCTCGCTGCTAGATCAAATGTCACCCAATCAGAGCAAGAAGCGCATCCATCACAGTTAGCAGCCAGGCAGTGTCACCCATCAGCGGGCCAAGAGGCTCAGCACTCTGACAGACACCAAAACCTTTGCGGCAAACAAGCCCCTGCTGCCTGCTAGAGCAGTAAAAGGACCAGAACTGCTGACTGGTAGTGGCAGCAACACTTCTTCCCCTGGAAAATGTCATCTGAAATTCTGAAAGTGTCATCTCCAAGGTTTCCCAGCCCAAAGGCACATCACACATCCTACACCATCACTGGAGCTCAAACGCCAATCCTGACATTACAATACAGTCCTAAAAGGGCAAGACACTGGTGTGCTTTTTGTGCAAGGAGTGAGATGGAGCCTTTGGACCTCTAGATAAAACTTTCCAAGTGATGGTAAAAATCCCTCAGCATTTCTCACTTTTTTACTAATCCTTTTTATCCAGCTGGCCATGCTAAACACGGTCTGTCAGCGTTCAAGTTTGCATTCTGCACAATCCCTCTCCAATTTCCTACTGAAATCCACTTGTCACAAAAAAAATGACTTTTAAGGATGAACAGAAACCAGGTATATCTAGAGGCAAGAATGAAAAGACCCTGTAACTGGTTTTATGACTAAAGTAAATTAAAGGATTGACTAGATAAAAGGAGCAGTATTTTGATAACACATTTTTGCTAGTATCTTACAGCAAAGGTCTTATGGAAAATTGCAGGAATACCTGTCAATATCCAACCTCATAAAGCAAACTGCAACTTTTGCTTATGTCCTCTATCCCATCTTAAATGCATTTTTAAAAAATATGAACACACGAAGACAGAAAAACATCTGGGTAGATGCATTCATGGTCTAACAGAGATTTTCCTACAAATCTATGCTTTAAAAAGCAAACCCTGTAAGTACCATAGAAAGAGCAATGGCTTCTAACTAATGATTCTGGCCCGCAAGTGAAAGCTTTGTATGTGAACAGGCAGACAGATGACAGAGCTGACAGGCTATGCATGATATAACTGATGTAACAGTGCCATCACCACAGAAAATCTCAGGGAGTAACAGCTGAAACAGCTGGACAATAACCAGTGAACTCACAGTATCTTGGCAGGTTAACCATGTGGACAAAAACTGGGAAAAAAGTGGTCCAAGGTGTCAGAAGAGAACATGAAGAGCAGTATGGGCAAGGATGAACTTCAGAGAAATGCTAGTTCTGTGAAGTCTAGAAAAAAAGGAACTGTGGTTGCAGCACAGAGTGTGAGAGCAGGCTGAAGCCCACATACAACAACATGTTAAACTGAGACTCACGCTGTACCCCTGCCTGAAGGGCTGAGTCAGAGCAGATGAAGGAAGACAATGGTAGTGCGTAACTTGCCATCTACTCTGGAAGAGTGTTGTGGGAGTTAGCTAATTAATGGGGTAAAACAGATAAAACCGTAAAGGACTACAGAAAAGTCATTTCAGCTCTTTGAAAAGCAAAGTCTTGCCATCAAAAGCAAAAAATTTCATGCCTTTTTCTTCCTCCACACAAAATGCCCCAGTTTGTTTTGATGACAGGTCTGAAGTGGAACAACTTGTCCTTGATCTACAATTGATGCTCAGCAGAACTCATGAGACGCTAGCTGCATTTCTGTGACTCTTGCAGAAACAAAACTACAGAGCACCAGTTCTTCAATATTTCATGAAGAAATCTGACAAAATATTTACAACTGTAGTAAATTGCAGAGCATTTCCACAAAGGCATATTCTGCCATCAATCTGGCACATGCTCGTGCCACTACTACGCTTTCATTTAAAAAGCTAGAAAATGAGAGCAGAAAGAATCCTTTAAACACAACTCTGCTTTATATGCTTGCTTGAGAGGATTATTTCACGGAATTGGGAAATACTTGTAGTTAAGATGACACACAACCAGAATTCAGTGCTGCACCTGGAGTTATTGCTTGTACATTCTTGACGCCTCTATTTTTCTGCGTTTCTGTTTAGTATGTCGTCATGTGCACCTTGTTTAACCGTGCGAGTAGCAACTTATCTACAGCAAGAGCTGGTTGAAGTCCTGAAGAAAAGGTTATCAACACCGAAAGACTGAATGAAGTTCTAAAAAAAAAATCCAGCGAATCAAAACATTAACTCAAATACAACACGCCGAGTTGCAGTTACGGGTCTAAAATAATACCACGTGTCTGATTAATGGAGAGGACCGTCACCAGGCTGTCACGTAACCACCAGGCACGCACCGGTCTGCGTTCGCCGAAAGATAAACCGCAGGTAGCGGGTGGCCGGCGCTGCAGCCGGGACACCGGGTGCGGGGAGCCCGCCGCCC
>NW_010399284.1:148514-178228 GCF_000710305.1 Buceros rhinoceros silvestris | reverse complement strand
GGCGGCAGTTCGCTCGTCCGTGTGTGGTCGCGGGGCCGGGTAGTGAGTGACTTGGGATCGCGGTTCTTCCGTGATGTAGCTGCGCAGTTTTGTCGTGAGGATAGGAGTTAATCGGTTGCCGGAGCTGCCAACAAGCACACACCTGTGTTTCTCTCAGCTACATATGAGTTTTGTGTTTAATTTTTTGGTTCAAGTTAGTCCCGTCCGGGGTTTTAAACATTTCCCTCGCCCTCACTTTTCCTATAACACCTGAAAACGACACCTAAGCGTGGTGTCGATGTTCTAACCTCAATGTTTGCAAAGAGTTTTCAAGTTCTTAAACAGTAATGCAGTGATTCTCCAGCACCCTGTTTGTTTGGAGTTAATGTGTGCTGTCAGGTAAGCAAAGCAGCAACCTGGAATTGAGCAATTTTGCCTTCTATCAGCCCTTCTAGGATATGAAAACATTTCAAGATGACAGTCATCACCATTAGATAGGAATTATGGTGGCACCCGGGCGCTCTTAACGCATGTGATCATTCTCCTGTTGAACACGGTGTTTATTTATATGTAGCTGAGGGGCAGGGTTCAGGGGTGACCTGGCAGTGCTGGGTTAATGGCTGGACTTCAGCAGCTGGACTTCAAGGTTTAACGGTTTAACAGTGACTGGTTTAACCGTTGGACTGCAAGGTCTCTTCCAATGAGGACATTTCTATGATACCAAGAGTAGCCCATTGTCTAGATTAAAGTGGTGTCTTCACATTGCTTGTTGATACAAAGCCTGGGCAGAAGATACGTTAGGCCCATTTTATGTTCTGTAACTCCACAGATAGAATAATTTTGTGCTGCAACCTTTTAAGGCCAAATAGGAATTTTTTTTTACATTTTCATTCTATAATTAAACATGGTGTTATATATTTAATAACAGCATAGACCTCCAGTGAACTGTGAAAGTGAAAATAAGATGTAAACTACTTTCAGAAAAAAAAAGACAATTTAAATTTTAACATTGGGTAACATTTCCTCAGTGCCATTTCTGTTGTTTAAATTGCTCTTTGACTGCAGAATTGAAGAGTGCTGGTTGCAAGGATGATCCAGCTAAGCCCCGCTGCCAGTGCTGTGCTACCTTCAAGGCAGAGTTGTCCCTCATGTCCAACATGAACCTCTTAGTGGCAGCTGCCCTTTCCGGTGCTGCTGAGAAGGGTTTGGCTAGTTGTCGTTCTCACTCCCTGTTAAGCTGCTCTAAGATTGCCCCTTAGTTTACTCTTCACCAGCTGAAACACGCCCACCTTCTGTGAGCACTGTAGGTTGGTGTGCTGTAGGCTGCTGGCCAACTTGGCCATTGACCTTGCCGTTTTATTAATGTCTCTCTTGAACTGAGGACCTGAACCTGGGCATGGTATTCCAGGTGAATTCTTACCAGTACAGCACAAAAGAGAGGATTTTTTCACAGAATCATTTGGTTGGAAGACACTTTTAAGATCATGGAGTCCAACCATTTTCCCTGCACTGCCAGGGTCCCTAACCTCTGTCCCTCAGCACCACAGCTACACGTCTGTTAAACACTTCCAGGGATGGGAACCCCACCACCTCCCTGGGCAGCCTGTTCCAATGCTTCACAACTCTCTCTGTAAAGAAATTGCTCTTAATATCCAACCTAAATCTTCCCTGGCACAACTTGTTATATTGGAGAAGTGACCAACTGCTACCTCACTCCTTTCAGTTAGTTGTAGAGAGCAGTGGAATCTCCCCTGAGCCTTGTCTCCAAACTCAGCACTCCCAGGTCCCTCAGCCGCTCCTCGTAACACTTGCTCTCTAGACCCTTCACCAGCTTCAGTGCCCTTCTTTGGACACTCTCCAGCACCTTAATGTCCTTCTTGGAGTGAGGAGCCCAAAGCTGGATATCCAACCTAAATCTTCCCTGGCACAACTTGTTATATTGGAGAAGTGACCAACTGCTACCTCACTCCTTTCAGTTAGTTGTAGAGAGCAGTGGAATCTCCCCTGAGCCTTGTCTCCAAACTCAGCACTCCCAGGTCCCTCAGCCGCTCCTCGTAACACTTGCTCTCTAGACCCTTCACCAGCTTCAGTGCCCTTCTTTGGACACTCTCCAGCACCTTAATGTCCTTCTTGGAGTGAGGAGCCCAAAGCTGGAGACAGTATTCAAAGTGCGGCCTCCCAGTGCCAAGTACAGGGGGACAATCACTGCCCTCCTCCTGCTGGCCACGCTGTTTCCTTACTCTGCTGGCCACACTCCTTGTATTGCAGCCCTGTACACAGTTTGCCTTATGTGCAATGAGAGCACATTCCTAACTCATATTTAGCCTGACATCCAGCGTAACCACAGGTCCTTTCCAGCAGGTCTCAGTTTATCTTGCAGTGGACGTGCACTTCTCCTTGTTGACCTTCATGAGGTTTCTGTTGCTGTAGACCTGAAGTTTTTCACAGTCTCGTTGGGCTGAAGCTCTGCTGTTTGGCCTGTCCACTCGCACTCTCTGTTTAGCGTTGCCCTCACATTTGCTGAGCGTGTTTTCTGTCACATCATTCATGTTATTGTTTAAGATATTGAATGATACTGGCCTCAGGATCAGCCTCTGGGGTAACCTGCCACACACTAGACATGAAGGTATCGATTGCTGCCTTGTAAGGCTGGTGGTCCTGCCTTTTTGATGCGTCTAGTGCCTCACAGTCTGTTCTCCAGCCAGTACTTTCTCAGCTTCCAAATGCAAATGCTGTAACAGACCATGTCAGAAGCTCTGCTAAAGTCGACTTGTATTACATCCGCCGCTTTGCCCTCTTCTGCAAGCCAGTCGTTTCACCGTAGAAGACAACCCAGCTGGTCAAGGAGGGTTTGTCTTTGGTAAATGTGTTGACTATTCCTCATTACTTCCCTCTTCTCTTTGTGTTTGGAAATGATTTCTGAGGACCTGCTCCATGATCTTCTCTCCTTCCTGGGACTAAGCCGAGGCTGAGTAGCCTCTAGTTCCTCAGTCCTCTTTTTGCCTTCCTTAAAAGTGGCTGTTACTGCAGTGTGGCAACTTGTTGTGATATTTGGCACCCAACTCCCTGCCGTCGGGGGTCATTTATACACTTTCTCTAACGTAGAGGATGCAAAAATGGCACTTCATTACGTAATGAACAGGGTTATATAATCTCCCAAGAAGCCTCGCCCATCGTGGGTGGTTACTGCATTCCTGTAACGTAAGCACGTAAGCACGTAATCTTCCGACCGCCCACACTGCCACCCAGTGTTCTGCAACACTGCAGCCCAGTTTAGGTCATCATAGATCCCCCCAGTGACTGTGATTTTTCTAGATACCATTATACTTGGATCTGTCACAGTGTTCTGATGGTCTCACCAGCGAGCTTCCTCTGCAGCCCCGGAAAAATTCCACTTGGCTCCTTGGTCATTTAACTTCTTCAAGTAGCCATAACCCATTTTCCCCCATGTTGCTGCTTTTCTTTCTGACTGGGCCAGTGCATGCAGAGATTTTGGACCAGTCTTTGTTTCTGAAGACTCAGGCAAAAGAGCTTTTGAGTACTTTAATCTTTTCTGTACTGCTTCTAACTGTCTTCTGTATTCATCTGTGCGCCCAGATTTTCTCTGAGCTTCTTTTTACTCTGGTAACTTTTTGTGCAATCTTTTCTTATTACTATTTATGTCCCCAGCTAGTTTTTACTCTGGCTTTGGCCTTTCTCATTTGTACCGAAATGCCCAGGCAGGGCATTTTATGCACCTCTTTAGTTGCTTATTACTGTTTCTACTTGTGTGCTCTCTCTTTGCATTTCAGTTCATGAAGCAGCTCTGTGGTTCTGATGAAGTTCCCAGTTTTTCTGCATGATGTTTTGTTCCCTAGCTCTCTTAGAAAGTTTTGTTGCACTACAGACCACCCTGAAGAGCACTTTCTTTCTCTGACAGCCTCTCATTGGCTTCTACCAAGAAATTCCCTAAATAGGACTCTGAGTTCTCTAAGTTCAAAATGCTAAATGTGCTCCATCCTCTTGCGGTCCCCTTGCAGCTCTTTGCTGGTGCAATACCACCAGTTCTTCCCTGCTTCTGAACAACTGATCAACAACCAACCATTATCCCTGGGCGTCCCTGTGGCACTTTTGGTATGAAATTGTCGCTAGGGCAGCTTCCTGAATTGCTTGCATGACTTGATGTCACCCTCCCAGCAGACCTCCCGGGGGACCAGAGCCTGCAGTGCTGAAAACTTCTGCTAGCTCTTTGTGGAAAGCCTCATCTACCCACCTCCTCTTGGTCAGATGCTCTGTAGTAGACCCCAAACCACACTATCTATCTCCAGCGTTTTCCCTCTGATCTGGACTCGGAGACTCTCAGTAGACGTGATTTTAGTTTCGTACTGGAACTCTGTGCTACCAAGGAGGTTTTTTTCCGTAGAGTGCAGCTCCCCATCCTGTTCTTCTGTGCTAATCCTTCTTACTGTTCCCATCCATAGCACTACTCAAATTGTGTATGGTGATCACATCATAGGTCTGTGACCACGCTTGGACATCTGAGTAGTCTTCTGTGTGAACCAAATTCTGCCTTAGTGTGCAAACATTTGAGGAAAACACCTGCCAGACCTTTCCTTCAAGTGGTAACTTGCACTGATTGTAATCCAGTGACCTGACATGTCCATCCTGTTCACCTTTCATGGTGCAGAGGGCCTTTAACCGTTTCTTCCATGAATAGCTGCAGAGCATTTAGCTTCTTGTCTGTGTGGTCTCTTTGAAGATGCCTGTTGATCTGCTCCTCATCCCTGATGCGACATAATGCACTCACTTCTTGCAGCTCCTTCCTATACGCTGCAGTGATTAGGTCTGCCACAGCTGCCTCTCAGAGGTGGGGCTGCTGCCACTGCTGTGATCCCCATGGAGGGTCCTCTCAGGAGTTCAGTCTGGAGGGAGGTTAAGTACCAGAGTTAGGTCAGGATGTTGTGTCCTGGAAGACAATGTCCTGGTCCCAACACTCCAAGCTCCTGATGCTTTCTGGGTGTGAGATGGGCACGAATGTGCTCTGCTACTTGGTGAGATTTATTGGTTGGTGGAGAAGGGTTCTTCTTCTGTGGTACTAGGGTTCTTCATTGCCTCTCACAAACCTGAGTGCAGAGACCAGCTCAGGCTGCTCCCTCCTCTGCTGCCACCCGAAAGAGGGGAAAGACAACAGAGTGACAACTTCAGCTTGAAAACTGCATTTAACCTAGTCTTGTGAAAACCTAAATTGCATTTCTGTTCCTTTGTGACTTGCTGACCATGGGGTTATGTGAGGCTTGACCTCATCTGCATAACTCATTCTTATGTTTTATCATAAGGTTGTTACTAATTTAGGATCTGAGTCCAAGAAATTATGCAGTTAAACCTTGTCTGTTATATGGATTTCTGTGAAGTGACTGGAAGTAGCTGGTTCGTGAGACAAAAGTCAGTTAAATGGTGATAAAATACCATACTGACAGCTGAAAACTGTAGAAAAATGAGTAAGCTTCACTTCCTCTTTTTGTAATCATGTTGGATATATCTGATCTTCAACAAATTTCACAATCTGGGAATTAGAGCTTGTTGTGCTGTTTTCTTTCCTTGCTGTTTCTATTTTTGAAAAATATTTCTTCAATGTGATTTCTGTATAATGGTGCAATATGATGTCGTGTTTTATAGTAAAATCACATATGATTTATTGCTTCTACCTCTCCAGTGTAACTCTAGTTTTCAGGATGAATTTTAGTTTCATTCCTGCGGAAACATGGTTGCATTTTATGAGTACATGAGTATGTTTTGCTTACATTATTGAACCGACTATTTTATTTTATGAGACCACTAGTAATGTGGAGGGAACCTCCTGTGGAAGACATTGTATAAAAACATATATATTTATATACACTTTTTTTTTCCCTGCTAGATAGCCTGATATAGCAGAGTACAGTAAATTAGAAGAATGTTTTGTCCCACTGGTCCCAATAAGTGTCAGGAAGGATCTTCTCACTCTCTGTGGTCTCAGCTATGTTTCTAGCAGAGGCTCTTCCATTGCGATCTGTAGTGGGTTGACTTTTTTGAGGCAGTAAAACTCAGGTGTAGACAGTCTGAGATTGTTTAAACTTATTAAGCCTCTTAGCTTTATATTTATAGGTACTAGAGCAATAATTACAAACATGAAGGAGGTCCTGGTGAACTTTAGTCTGACCTCCCATACAACAAAGAGCGCAGCATTTCCATGAATTAATTCTTGCTCGATTTAGATGGTGCTGTTTGAAGAAAATACGGGTTGAAAATGTCATTTGACAGAGGATCCACTGCAAAAACTCTTAAACTTTTCCAGTGTTTCACAATGCTTGCCATTAAAAAGGTGCATATTTTGAATCACTTTATGTTTCAACTTCCAACCGTGGCAGCTTGGTACGGTTTTGGTTGTGAATATGAAATTACTTATGAATTACTTAATTAGTCATGAGTAACTTAGGGTCTTCCTTGAGTATTGGATGTAGACACCAGACTTTGCTAGTGATAGTGTTACTGTCAGCTGTGGTCTTGTTCCTACTCAGTATTTTCTCCTTTGTCTACTAAAGGATAACTAACATTTTGAGTCAAAGTGTTGCATTGGGAGCTTTGTGTTTCATGATTGGCTCTTGCATACCTGAGAGCTTTTCAGGTCCTTTGTGTTGTGTGTGGTTCTATTTTTAACTCCGTGAACTGATCTGCATTTCCTTTGACAATTTATTTCCAAGTCTGTATATTTACATTAAATTTGCACAGCAGAGGATTTCAGTTCTATGTGGGATTAGTTACTTCAGCTTGGCATGCTGAACTCAAGAAGTTGCACTGAATGTTTTTGCTGAGACATCTGGAGAAGAATGTGGCTAGTGAGTGTAGGAGATGGAGATTTCGCTAGGTACTGTTGATGATATTATTATTTTCTTCAGATGTAGCAGCAATATTTCTTTAGCTTTAGGTAGCTTTAGCTACCTTGGTATTATTAAAACAAATACATGAACTTTGAGTGAAAGGGTGGCTCTGCCTCAATTCACTTAAGCTGGGATGTGGTGCTCAGGGGGAACTTAGCAATGTGTATAAATAACAGATGGGAAGCAGTAAAGGAGGTGGAGACAGACTCTTCTCAGTGGTGCCACATGGATGGACAAGAGGCCACCAGCGCAAACTGAAATGCAGGAAATTGCATGTCAACACAAGAAGAAAACATTTGTTTTTCTCTGAGATTGGTTGAGCAGTGGAACAGGTTGCCGAGAGAAGTTGTAGCTTCTTCATCCTTGGAGCTAGTCAAAATCTGACAGGACACAGTACTGAGCATCCTGCTCCAGCTGGCCTGGCTCTGAGTAGGGATGTTGGACTGAGTCATCTTCAGAGCTCCCTTCCAACTTCAACCGTGGTGTGACTGTGTGAATCCTCTGGGTTGTAGCTGTAGGTGTAGCAGCAGTGTCCATCTTTTCGAGGATACTCCAGCAGTTACAGAATTCCCTCAGGATCTTGATGATCCTCCTCTGCTGGGAGGCTGAAGTGGCATCATGAGCACATATATCAAAATAACCAGCCAGAGCATAGCTGGGATGATGGTACTTCTTTATGTGACTGCAGGAGGCTGGAGCCAGGTCCTCTGCTTGTTTTGATGGACTTTCTGTCCATGCTAATCCTTTTACCATTCTTAAAATATACGAAATATTACATATTTTTTCCTTTAAGGATTAAAAAAAGTTTATTAATCATGGACAAATAGATTTTTTTTTTCAGACATGAATTTAATATCACTATATTGTAGGGCTAAAATGGAGATTGTTAAGTGAGAGCAGGACCCAGAACAAAGCCTACAAAGGAAATGCAGTTTCTCTTAAGGTCTAGAAGGGTTAATTTCTTAGTTTTCCACCACTTTATTTATCTGATACAGTGTTTTACATAAAGAATTAACTAGTTACCCATTTTTACTGACGTTTATATGGAATACAGGCCAAAGCCAGTGAGATCTGACTTCCACTGAAGTGCAGTTCAGGAGCGTGTTGGGTAGCAGTGTCATATGTGGTCTCGCATTTCTCAGTTTACTTTTCTGATTCATCAGAGTTAATGGCTTGTGCCTTGTAAACAACGATCTTTGCCTCAAATACACAGAAGCCATCAATTTCCTTAAATTATTAAATTTCATTACAATTTCACTGCATATGTGGGGATTCCAGTCAGAAGGGGTGTAAAGCAGAGTAGTTTCTTTGCGGAAGCACCTCATCCCCAGTAATAGTTTATCACCTGAAAGACAGCTTTTGAAATTTGTGGTTACAACATGTTTCCAAGTTGGTGTGAGATGAATTTGCTTGGAAATCCTGCCTGCACTGACATGCCACAGCTTCTTCCCTTTCTCTCTTTTACTTTTGTTTGTGCTTTGTTGGCTTGCTTTCCAGCCAAGAGCACAACTGTAAATATTGTACTGTCATTGGAAAACCAGGAATTACTTTTTAAGCAGCCATTACATTTACATTTTGGAAGGTCTTGCAAGGAGAAGCAAAGGTTAAGTCAATCTAAGGAGATTATTATTTTAGTGTTTGCGTGTGCTTTTTGGTCTTGGCAGCTGGAAAATAACGGCAAAAAGGAAGTGAACATGCACACATGATGCTCTATAGATTACAAGCGTACAGGAAATATGTTTACAGAGCTGCACATCCAGCTGTCAAATGCTGCTCCCAAGGTAACACCACCCTGATGAAAAAGCCCTGCACTGCCTTATCACCTCTAACTCTACCGCAGGAGAAAGGGCTATGTCATTCATCACTAAGCCCTCTCCAAAAAAAAAAAATCTCTTGTCGGAGTCCCTGGAGTTGCTGGCGGGCTACTTAGCATGCGGCTCACAGTCGGATGTGTGCGCTGGCATGAAGCGGCGCTGCACAAAGCTGTACCCCCAGGACTGCGGCGGGGCGGGTGCGGAGGAAGCTTTCCCCAGGGTTTCTCCTGGCAACAGCGCGGGTTGCTGGGAAACAGAATTACTTAAATGAGGAGAAACTTTACCCAACTGGCATCCTCTTGAATGCAAATAAGTCTTGAAGGAGACTCCTCTTGCCGATACCGTTATTTCCCTCTCTGAACTGAAAAATGAATCCAGAGGTTCTCTATTCAGAGGATTATGTGTGGATGCTGCTCTGAGGAATCATTCAGAGTTGTGTAATAAAAGAGGATAATTATTTCTAGTAAAAGGTAGTGGTGTGCTACACAGGATTGAATAGTTCCTCGTTGCTGCTGTTTTGAAAAGGGGTGTAATGTCTGAACTTGCTGAATTTATGTTGTTAAATAAACCTGTCAATTATGAGAATTAAACACAAGGGTTGCATTTACACAGGTTATTTTTTCCGCTGGAGAATATTTTGTATTATTTTGTGTGAGTCCTGAGCTACACTTGGACTTTGGCTAATTGTGTCCATTTATCTTTAGTGCAATTACTGCATGAATGACACTGACTTGACATTTAGGGCATGTTGTGATTTTGACTCAGAAAATAAGAAGGTTGAGAGAAACTCTCACTCTCTTCACTTGGTCTCCATGTGGCTATTTAAAAGCCTTTTGTGTGTGGATCTGTGGCACCAGCTATGTCTTCACTTGTGTCTGAGTAACTTGAATGAGCAACTGTTCTTTTTCAGTATGATAGTTGGCTGACTTCATCATCGTCACACCAGCACAAAGTCACTGTATATGGGGAAGACTAAGCTGGTTTTAAATGATGGACTGTTGCAGCTATTCTTGTACAAGCAAGCGCTGCTAAAATGCCATGTAGTAACTCAGGTTGTACCCTGGATCACACAGGTTGAGATGTGGGATTAGGTTGCCCGTTACTCCTCTTTCCACTCCAGATAAGAGAGCATGAGGGAAAACCCCTGGTTTTGGCATTACGCTGTA
Organism: Buceros rhinoceros silvestris; assembly: GCF_000710305.1. Taxonomy (NCBI): domain Eukaryota; kingdom Metazoa; phylum Chordata; class Aves; order Bucerotiformes; family Bucerotidae; genus Buceros; species Buceros rhinoceros. The sequence goes on along the minus strand of NW_010399284.1, from coordinate 168,373 downwards.
CCAGGTACAGAGCTGGGGTAGAGTGCTGGAAGGGACTCTGTGTGGTGTTGACTTGCTGCTGTAGGTACTGCTACAGAGATACACAGAGTGATGGTGTTCTAGGTAAAATGGGCACTTGTGTGTTTGATTCATCACATGGTGAATGTCAAAAGACATTTAAACCAGATCAACAGTGCCCTCAAAATGCCTTGTTTCTTTCACTGGCTGCAAGGGGAGCATCCAGTGGCCAGCTCAGATGGAGACATCAGTATCATATGCAGCTAAAGCGTGATGACCTGAGGCCTGTCTTAGGCTACTGTGGAATCACAGACTGCTCTGGGGTCAGAAGAGACCTTCAAAACTCATCCTGTCCAACCCCCCTCCAGCGAGCAGGGATATCTGCAACTCGAACAGGTTGTTCAGAACCCCAAGGTCCAACCTGACCTCGAATGGTTCCAGAGACGGGGCTTCTCCCACCTCTCGGGGCAACCTGGGCTCAGCATCAACAATTTCTTCCTTAGATCTTCCTTATATTTCAGAATCTGAATCTCCCTCTTCCAGTGTCACCCATCACCCCTTGTCCTGTCCCAACAGCCCCTGCTCAAAAGCCCCTCCCCAGCTTTCTCAGAGGCCCCTTGAAGCACTCAAAGGCTGCACTAAGGTCTCCCCGCAGCCTTCTCTGCTCCAGGCTGAACATCCCCAGCTCTCTTCCGTGTCCTCACAGCAGAGGGGTTCCAGCCCTTGTATAATTTCTGTGGCTCTGACCAGATAGTGCACAGTCGTCTATGGGCACATTGACTTGTATTTCAATTATGTAGCTGTTTGTTGTTAGTTAAGTCATTGACAGGTCTGTCTCCATCTTCCACTTGGAAGAGTTTACCAAGAGTGAACTGCTTTGACTATTTATAATGTTCTTTTAATTTTTACCCTATTATTTATTGCTCTTCTTACCTCTTTTGTGTCTACAGAGTCATTTAACATCTCTCTGTTCTCTTTCATTTCCTTGATGAGAGGGGAGGCAAGGTGGTCCCATGCTACCTTCTAGTGTGTTCTGTTGTTTTAAATTGTCTAGACCCAGCCAGTCAAAGAGGTGATTATCTCATTGTACACAATGTTGGTGCGTCCTCACCTTGAATACTCTGTGCAGTTCTGGGTCCCACCATTTAAGAAGGTCCTTTACTGTATGCAGAGAACGGCAGCAAAACTGGTGAAAGGGCTGGAAGCAATGTCCTAGGAGCAGCTGCTGCGGACTTTGGGCTTGACTAGTTTGGAGGAGAGGAGGCTGAGGAGTGACCTCATTGCTCTCCACAGCTTTCTGAGGCGGGGACATGGAGAGGGAGGTGCTGAGCCTGAGCTCTTCTCCCTGGTATCCAGGGACAGGACCTGTGGGAACGATTCAAAGCTGCACAGAGGAGGTTCAGACTGGACATTAGGAAGCTTTTCTTTACTGAGAGGGTGGTCAAACACTGGAACAGGTTTCCTGGTGAGGTGGTGAATGCCCCAGTGAGCACAAGGAGATGGTCTACTGTGTTGAAAATTTTGTGTAAATAATTTTTATCTTCTCTGTTTTTTCCCAGAACAGCACAACCAAAATTAATTGAGGGAATAATGTTATTTAATGACCTATCCTTGTAGTTGGTATTTAGTGTAAAGCCCTGAAAATGTTTTCTTGCCCAGAGACTTATTCTGGCTGCCCAAGTCAAAAGCTGTCTTTCATTTATTTATTTATTTAATTTTTATTCCGTTCATCAAATGCCAGTTCACAGAATCACTGGATTCACATGATTCATATTTTCACAGAATCTTTCTCTCCCCCCCTTCTTTTCTTTGATTTCCTTGGTTAATTGTTGCATACAACATTTTCAATAATAAAGAAAATAATTTCCAAAGTCCTGTTGTGCTAAATGTGAGTCAGGGTGTTCACGCGTGGACCTGGAGAGGCGCAGCAGCTTTAGTTCCCTCAGAAGCCTTGGGAAGTACAACCGTAAAACTCCTCATACTTCAGCTGATTTGAAGGAAGAGGAGTGCAGAACAGACTTTACATTAGGTTACCACAAGGCAGAGTTAAGGTTACTTGAACGCTTTAGCTATTAATTTCTGTGTCTTAGTCCTTTTGTGTTTCTTTGATGTGTAGTATTTACTTAGAAATTTTTTTGTCTTAAAAAGCTTTTGTAGTGCAATTATTGTCTTCCTGTCTAATTTATACCTTCAAATTACAGTGATGTATGTTGCCTTAACTTTAGTTTTATGTAAATTTATTAAATTTGTTTTTACTTGATTTTGACCATTGAATTATTTGGCTTGTAGTTTGTTGTGTGATAGGTGTGGCTTTGTCTTTGCATGCTAGTATTTTATTATGCATAGAATTTCAGTGGTAGGGATACGTTTGTGTATCTTATTCTGTAAGTTGCAGATTTTTACAATATGTATGAAACTTGCATTCAAATTTCTAGTACAATTAAAAACTACACATAAGTCCTTAGTCCAAATAAGATAAAAACCTGTGCACTATATAATGATGTTTATTGCAGTTTCTTACATGTTGCTCATTGTTAATTCCTGTTGCAGATATGCAAAACTGGGCTTAGTGATATTTCATCCACCCATGTGAGCAGATTGTTTTGGTCTTAATTTTGAAGATAGGATCTTGTTTTCTGAAGAGAAATGTGGCCAAGTAGATTATATCTGTATTTTTACTATAGGGTTGATTTTTCCAGAATTTGCCGTTCCAGGAGCCTCCAGATATGTTTTAAGGTCTGGTCAAATTTCAGGAATGGCTGAAAAGCAGAGCTCGAGCAGGAAGTGATTTTTTTGGTATCCCATCAATGTGAGACATCCTGAGGACATAGGCTCTGTTTGGGGGTAGAGATTTGGTGCTTGACATGCTGGGTGATAACTTCTGCCAGGAACTCAGTGAGAAAGAAGTAGTATTGTGCAAAGGCTGCTGATTCTGATGAGGCAATGGAAGTGCTTGTAGAAAGCCTGAAGATCTCCAGCAAAAGCGTGTGACAGCCTGGAGTATGGCTCTGTAATCAGCAAACTCTTGACTGTCATTGTAGAATGTTATTTTCCACAAACCAACTCTGGCCGTTGGGCAGGAGGAATGTTTCAGGATCATCACCCTTGCTCTCCAATGATAAGCACAGCTTGGTTCTTGTTAATGTCAGCACTGGTGTGTCTACTTTCATTGAGGCATAATTTGGGTGATGTTGGTGCTTCTCCAGAGGTCTTCCTGTTTCTGACATTCCCTGTTCATCTTTTACTAGTTACAGGCTTAAAAATGCACTTTTTGGTTCAACAGACATTAAACTCCTGAAAATTTCATCCCAGAACCTGATTATACATCTATGGCTCCTTCAGCTGACATACAGCCCGCTCCTAAAGCAGGGGCAGGAGTCGGGGAGGACTGTTGTTGACTAGCAGGCTGGCTGAGGAAGGAGAGGGAGGACTCCAGACAGTCCTTGGGGACAGCAAAACAGAATGCAGAGACAGGGACTTGTACCTGCTGTGTTGTAGAGTAGGATCATAGGATAATCCAGGCTGGAAGGATTTGGGGGCATCATTGATTTTTGAGATCAGGAGATTGATTGACAGTTGATGTGCAAGTCTTGCAGAGAAAATGTTGGTAATGTTCTGCTACTTTCAAATGTTGAGCTATTACTCGTATCTTGAGTGACAGTTTTCAAAGTAACTACTCAGAAAGGGAACAGGGAAGAGAGGAAATTAGGACACCAGCTAGATGTAGAGGGTGGATTCTTAAGCAGAACACACTAATGTGTCTTTATATGAAGAAGAGAAATATCAATAAGATAACCCAGAGATATGTTTAGAGTTGGTTCTTGAGATAATATTCAGAACTTAGGTAGTGATCCCTCCCCCCTCCCCGTTTTTTTTTGTGTGATTCTGGGATGTTCTGACCCTCCTCTTGTTTTTTATCATTTCTCCCATAAATTCAATTGAAAACTCAGTGATTTGGGTATAATTGCTCTGGACTGTAACTGCAACTTCTGAAATTAAGTAGTCAGACCAACAGAGTATCTCTTTGTAGTGATCACTATTTCAGAATTGGAACGTTCTGCTTCTGAAAAGTGTCTTCTGGTGGTGTTGGCACCTGAAGGTGATTCCTGCTTAAAACACTGTGTTGAGCAGTGAAGGGATTTGGCGTCTTCACTTTTTGTCTTACTGTTAAGTGGGTTAATGTGTTTGTTTTCTTACTAAGTTATCTACATGTCTTGCTATTTGATTTAATTCGGTCCCTTGTGCCATTCTTTGTCATCAAATTGCTTTTCAGACTACCCAAACAATGTTCTTTTTTACTGGGGTAGGACACCACCTCACTCTGGAAGAGATGGATTCAGACTCTGACACTGAGAACTCAGCACAGGTGTTGCAGGCTGTTGTGCCAGGGCCCCGGCTCTGAGGATGTAGACGACTCTTACAATCTCTGTTCAATTGTTAAGAGAGATCCTGGGTCTGCCTTTGCCCCAGTCAACCAGTACATTCCTCTGAAATTCCCAGAGATGGTTCGGGAGTTAGTTGATGCCACTGCCCTTTATTGGAGCGTACAAGTATGGTGTGGCTGTGCCTGGGCTGTTGACTCAGGTCCAGAGAATGGGACCTGCTGTCACGAAGGACTGAGGTGTCTCTTCAGTTCTCAATGCTGTGGAAGTGCAGACTTTCAGACTTGCCCTCTTGCATTTCAATGACTAAATTTCTCCTTAAGTCCTCATTAAGGAGTCATCCTTGTGTTAAGCATTTCACACACCAATTAAGACCTACTTAGTGTTTGATTTAATTTACAACTATTAAAAGAAGCTTTTTGAATGAGAGAAAAAACCCAGATCATCAAATATGTATCCTGTATGTGTGGATATCTGTGCACAGACATTCCTGAGTACTACAGCTGAAAAAATGTTATTAAGTATAATGGAAGTGGAAAATGAATAAAAAATTGCACTCTCTGGGCTGATGACTGGTTGCAGATAAGAAATTCTGAGATGCTAATCTCTGTAGAACCATTCCAAATATTTAAGTTGCGAGTATTTAATTGTTAAAGAGAATGTTGAACACAAAATGAAGCACTTTGTACCTGAATTTTACAATGAAGCCCTTGCTTAATGCTAAACAAAGGATATGTTCCTAGTCCTCACGCATGGACTGACAATTAAGAGGGGGTAACCTGACCAGATTTTGGATGAATTCTCGTAGTTATTTGATTTTTCAGAGCCTCCTTCTTCATAATCACTCCAGGTATTTGAGAATTTCTATACACTTCATATTAAGTCTATTTGCAGTCTACCCAAGTTAACTGTAAATGGATTCCATTATGAGGAACTGCTTCTACCCAAAGTACTGCGCATCTATTTTTGCTGTTGTAATTGCTTCTCTGACAGCCCCAACTGCCTGCGAAGCTGGGTTCCTAACATCGTGATTTTTGTAACTCCGTTTTTCTCTGGAGATCTAAAAGGGAATTATAAGCAGTTAAGGGTATAAATATTGTTTGAACTTCTTTGTGGCAATTTATATATATATACATATATACATAGTGTGTGTATCTAAAGAGTTCTGGGTGCTACTGGATGAAGAGGATGGGAAAACATTGAATACAAATTTTGTTTGGTTTACTCAAAAACCTGAAGAAGAACATGCTTAGTGAGGCAATACCTGTGTATTTTGCCATTTCAAACTGGGACATCTTGCCAGCAGATGATGAGTAGCTGAAGTATGTTCCCACAACAGAGTATTTAGGAAGCTGTTGACAGCTTCCCATAGAGTTTGGACACACAATTTGTTTGCCTTGCAGAGCTGGAGAACTCCACAGTGTGACAGCGTGACAGCTGTAAACCCACTGCACTGCGGCATAGTTCAGGCGGGCGGATTTGCTGCTTTGATTTTCGGCTGGGTTCAGCTGGAACAATCCTTTTCTGGTGCTAATCCTTTTCCACAGCATCGCTTGACGGTTGCACCCTCCTATGAAAAAGGCCACAGTCACGCGTACGTTATGTTGTCAAAATGATAAATGAAGGTGGTACGTGGTCAGCAGCCAAGGAAAAGACAGTCTGTCTTGTACCAGAGTGTTGTGGTTTAACCCCAGCTGGCAACTAAGCCCCAAAGAGCTGCTTGCTTGCTCCCCCCCCACCAACTGGGATGGGAGGATAAAAGTGAGAAAACTTGAGGGTTGAGATCAAGGCAATTCAACAGCTAAAGCCAAAGCCATGCATAGAAGCAAAGCAAAACAATTTCCCGCTTTCCAGGGCAGGCTGGGTTTCCACCATCTCCAGAAGAGCTGAGCTCCATCATGCATGACAGTCACTTGGGAAGACAAACACCATCACTTTGAATGTCCTCTGCTTCCTCTTTCTTTTGCTGAGCATGACGTCACATGGTCTGGACCATCCCTTTGGCCAGTTGGGGTCAGCTGTCCTGGCTGTGTCCCCTCCCAGCTTCTTGTGCACCCCCAGCCCGCTCCCTGGTGGGGTGGGGTGAGGAGCAGAAAAGGCCTTGACCCTGTGTGAGCTCTGCCCAGCCACAGCTACAGCCTCCCTGAACTGTCCACACTGTTTCCAGCACAAACCCAAAGCAGCCCCACAGGAGCTGCTGGGAAGAAAATTAACTCTGCCCCAGCCAAACCCAGCACACAAAGTTTATTTGCTACATACACAACTATGCAACACTGTTTCCAGCACAACCCCAAAGCAGCCCCACAGGAGCTGCTGGGAAGAAAATTAACTCTGCCCCAGCCAAACCCAGCACACAAAGTTTATTTGCTACATACACAACTATGCAAAATGAGCTGTCATAGGTGGTCTCTAGCAGGAACATCTCATCAGCCTATTGGTTGGTCACGCTGGGTGGGTGGGAGTCCTGAGTTCACACCAGAGGTCTTTGCAGATCTAGTCATTCTTTTGGGGATCATTCATGCATTTACAGGCCTTTATTCTTGTTTCCTTGAACATTTTTTTAATTTTTGTGGTCGAATCTTGGAACGTCCGTGTTGTTGTTTCTATCTTCCTTTGCTGCTTCTGTGGGGCTATATATTCCTTTTTTTTTTTTTTTTTCTTTTTCAACCCTATTTCTCTCGATGTTAATTCTTGTTTTATCCTGGTATCTATGTCATAGTTACATTCACTCACGGGTTCCTAGAGCTTCACCAGTGTTAGGCTGTTTAATAATAAATGAAAAACAGGAAAGTGGAGAGTCATTAGGTAATTCATTGTCATCATCTCTCTGTAAGAGCAGCCCAGGTAAAGTAGCCTTTATTCTGCCACGAAATGTACTTTCCCCCTTTAATCAACAAAGCATCTGGCTCCAAAATTAGCCTCCTAAAAAACCTCTGGCTTGTTCTCAGAGAAATTGGCTTCACTCATCTCTAATGGGAGTGCCTGGAAATGATAACAGGAGTGTGATGGCAGAAAGGCTAATAGAGTTAGCCCTGACATGTCAAACATGTCATGGTAAGAATGTGTTTAGTCTGAAGAATAAAACGCTTTGAGAATATTATGCACATGCTGCTTTTGAGCACCAGTCTCCTATCGGGTGGTGAGGATGAAGTGTTGCACAGCTCTCCTTGATCCGTAGCACTGGAGTATTCTGTCAAGGAGGACTGAAAGGGAAATGAGAGGTGACATTAAAATGAGATGGAAAAAGATGAATAAAAGGATTTCAAGAAAAGGCAGAGTCAGAAGACATCAGGAGGCTTTTGTCGGGACAAGTTTAAGTGAACAAGTTGTGGAGGCATCAAGGTGAACTATGTGAAAGATGAAAAAGTGAATTTGCATTGAGCGATGACCAAGGCACAGATAAATATTAATTTTTTCCAAATTCATAAACGAAAGTGCTAAGTGCTATCTAAGATATTGCATAAAGAATAAATTTGTGGATTTTTCTATAAGCATGGGGATGTCGAGAGTGTTGAAGGACAGACCTACGTGTTCTGTGATGGTAAACCTGTCAACAACGAAGATGGTCAGATTTGGCCTAGAGGTGGATCAGGGAATACTTGGAGAGGAAGATGATGAATTCAACTCTTTCTGTAATTTTTGCATTGGAAGGGAAGAACATCAAAGAAATATCAGAAGGAGCTGGAGGTGTGAGAGTGTTGGAGGCAAAAGTAATAAAGTCAAGGATTTTATAGAGTTACTAATACAGAGCCTGATGTCATTTAGGTGGATCGAGTTACCTGGGATTTGAGTACTGGACTATTGCAGCCTCCCATGGAAAAGGCCACAGTCTTAGTGCAAGAAGGAAAGGAGTGATGTCAGAACTGTGACATCAGAATTGTGGGAGACCCAGACAACAATAAGGAGAAAAGCCAATTGGAGAAGCTTACGGGGAAGTAAGGTGAAAACCACGCAGGAAATGTGATAAAATGTCCCGAAACTCAAGGAGTGGAGAAAGTTTTGTATTTTCTTCCTGACCGGGGGATATTGGATGAAGTGGGACACTAGATTGGTCTGGGCTGGAAACTTGTTTATGAAAGGAGGAGAAATTGTTTGCTTCAAAAGATATTGACGGCTCACATTAGAGGAAGTTGCAGCTTGGAAGGTGTCGCTGAGGGTGGTGTAAGCAATTGCAGTGGAGTGGAACAGAACTGCGATTAGAGTATTTAAGAGAAGAGAGAAGGGAATTAGGAGACCTACAGTAAACTACACGTGTGAACAAATCGCTTCATGACAGGAAGAGGGTAGTAATTTCTGAAAATGAGTTCTGTGATATTTGGAGCAGTGTGAGAGATAAAATAAGGCTTTTCATCCTATTAGCAAGACTCTTTCCAGGTAAGCATTTGGCTGCTGGGGAATAGATTTGTTTTTCCTGCCTTACTTTCAGTAAGAGTAATGAAGGAGTAGTTAAAATTGTTCATCTCTGTTGGAATTACGTATGTTTGGGGATTATAGCTGAAATACTCTGTGGTCAATATGTACCATTTTTGAAGGAAAACTAATTAAGAGATGAGTTTATAACAGTGCCTGCTGAAGTTGTGTTGCCTTCCAGAGGTAATTCCACTGACAGTAATTTCTGTGAGATCATTTTGTTCCCGTGATGATGCCTGATGGTCTTTCAGTAAAGGCAAACTGACATATTAGAGTTTTCTGTCAAGTGCACGAAGAAAAGGAATAGAAAAATTATACTTAGGTGTATTTTTTCCCCAGCTGACCTGTCATAGTGCTGCTAGGTGCTAATTGAAATGCAAGGGTATGCAATATTTTGAGGCAAAAATGTGATTTTGAAGTTAATGATGTTTCTCCTGGAGTTGGGAGGTTGTTGGGAGGACCATGGAGGGGCTGTTACGGTCATTGGAAACAAGACAAGGGGAACATTGGGAGGATGTCTGGTTTATCCACCAGTGTGAAGGTCAGATCATGAACCTGTTTTTCAAGAAACCCAGTAGTTGAGATGGCACAATCTTGTAGAATGTAGCAGTTGTTACCATTAGAAAGTTTTTTCTTGAGGCTTAAGCTCTATCTTTATTGTTTTGGTTTAACTTGTTTGTTTTCTTGTCCTGTTCATGGTAGTTGCATGGAACAGTATCTATTCTCCCTTTTAGTCCCATACTGGAGGGATTTGAAGGCTGCTGGCAATTTCCTTCTTGATTAAATAGCTGTAGTGTGGGGTTTAGCACTAGTTTCAGACCTGAGGAAGAACATTTTGTCTCCTTTTTTAGCCAAATGAACTTTATCCCTGAGTCAAGAAGTCCCAAATAACAACTTAGCCCCAAACCATCTGGGGCTCTATATTGAATATCGTAACAAAAACCCCATAAACTTATGAAATTATACACTTGGGGAAGGAATTTTTTTCTACATAATTTATATTTTGCTCATTAATATAATACCTGTATTTTAAAAGTTCGCCATTTTGCCTTGGCAAATAGCTTGAAGGTAAAAGAGAGTTTATTCCTGTAATTCTTCTCACATGATTTCTTGTCATTTAGAATCTCCTGAATGAAATTCCAAATGTGGTTTTCTATATCCTTAAAGTCTTGCGATGCATGAAAGGTTTTTCCACCAAAGTCATCCAGTATCCGTGAGCCGTTTCTCTCTTGAATGCCACGAGAAGAACTAGTGCTTTTGAATTAACAGCTGACACCATTGGCACCTATGGACGCGTGGAGATTGCTGAAGATTTTTCGTGTATTAGCTGGGATCAGATTTCGTATTAACTTTCAGCTGAATTTTAATAATGGTGGAACTGATGAGAACTAGTGGTTTTCCAGCTGGAGTTTAGGAAGTTAAATTGTACATGACTTTTGAATGTGATCTTAATTCAAATCTATACGTCTCCTGCTCCTGGCATCTTCCCGTGATTCTTGGGAGGAGAGAATGAAAACATATTATTTTAAGGAGTATTTGGTGCTTATTAAAATTACACATACGCCTGCTTTCAAAAGAGCCTTGATTTACTGCAGGTTGTTCATGTGTCGCATGCGGACATTTTTAGAGAACAGATTTCTTATCGCTCTGAACAGCGAATGGCTTCCAGAGCTCCACGATCAGCGAGCACAAATGTTATATCCATTGTGAAAGGTAGGAAACCATGAAATCTATAAGCCGATTTGGCAGGAGAAGCGGCTGTTGGTGCCAAGATTTGGTGACTGACCCACAGTTTCCTGTTTTTAAATATATTAATTGATTCGCAAAGAGCATCTTTTGGAAAACACGAACTCAGACAGACTGGCACAGGCTGGAGCTCCGCCAAGACTGCTCGGGAAGGTTGCCATGCTGGGAGCGAGCGAGCGAGAGAGAGAGCGAGCGAGAGAGCTGAGGGAAGAAAAAAAGGCAAGACTTGGCACGGCTCAGTCAAATCAGCTTCTTTTGTCTGCTTTCTCGGCTTGAGCTTCAGGAAAGAAAACCGTCCTGGGGTACAGAGAAACTCCGAACTTTTTGGTTTTCAAACTTCGATTGCTTTTTAAGTCTCTTGGGCTGTTTGAAAGTGGTGGTACACGACATGACGTTCCGTTAGCAGTGATAAGAGAAATAAAAGACTTCCTTAATGAAGCCTCCACAATGTCAGTTCCTACATGTGGGAAATACGATATTTGATTTTTTTTTTTTTTTTTGGTACGTCTGATTAAACTGTAAGGGAGCCGAGTAACTTGGAAGATCGCAGAGGGAATACCTAAATAAAAGGGAGAATTTTCATTTTTTGCAACCAAAAAAAGTTTTCATCGACGTGAACATGCTTTAAAACCAAATCTGAGCTCCTTCGGAATATGTTCAGAGTGGGAATGTCAGTGTTTCTCTCCTAGAGGCGACAAATACGAACTTTTAATGGATCCTCCTTAAAGATTTCATCCGACCCTGCAATGAAGTAAGAGTAGAGAGAAAGTTGTGACACCTTGATATCAAAGTAAGTATGTTCTTAAAGCAACAATATTTATTTTTGCGGCTTCCTGCTGTCCTAACTCCATCTCCCAGCTATTAGAGACAACCCTGAGGAGCAGCAGGGCAACCCGAAGACACCCTGACTACGCCTGAAGGGCAAAAAAAGAAACGAGAACGTGGTTGTTCTGCTGCTGCTCTAAAACATTTCCTCCAGTGCATCGTACTCGAGAGCATAGGAAATTGCTGAATTTTCTACTTTCAGAGGGAATGAGAGGTGGAAAAATAATGACTTCTGCCAAGTGAGGAATGTTTGAAGATGACAGAGCTGGGTTTGAGCTGATGACATTGGATACAGAAACTTCGATTTGGAGTTGCTGTAAATTGTGAAAAAATCTGCTCTTTCCTCATACGTGGATTAAAACAATCTGTGGCGCCTGAAGCGTGGATGCCTTATGATTTCAATAAAATTAAGGACTTAAAAATCCATTGTTTCTTTTCTCTAAGGGTGCCTGGATTTTCAGGGAGACCGGTACTTTATTTCTGTTTTCATAGAAACCAGCACACTCCTGTGAGGCCTGGATGTGGCTGGATTATACTCCTGCTGCCGTGACTATCAGCATTATTATTTCAGGGTGTAACTGTAAAACATAGATTTGTATGGATCATCTTCACTTAGAGTAAGTATTCTGCTATCCTTAAAGAACAGATCGTGCAGCCTGTAAGATGTGCAATTCCTGGCATGCTGCAGGAGTACATTTCCCTAATTCTTATATGCTGAAGTGAGGAACAACGTTAATGAAAAACATTTTGACAGGAATGTGTTTGTATTTTAACTGTACCTCATCGCACATTGATTTCTAGACTGCTAGAAGTACCTCGTCTTTTTGATGAGGTAAAAGAACTTGCGTTACTTAATATCGCATTAAATTGGTTTCATAGCAAGAAGTGTCAGATTTTTACTACATCAGTGAACCTTTTGAAAGATACGGTAGTTAAAGAGTGGGTAAGAGCTGTCGTGGTTACCATCTGATGTACTCAAACCTTTTAGCATGGTTTGTTAGTGATTTCTGAAGGAAGTATCTCCATCAGATATTATAAACCCAGCAGCCTTGTCGTTCTAAATCATTGAAATAAAATTTAAAAACCCCAGATTTATTAGCTGGGTTGTAAGGTAGGTATCCCGCAAGAGATTACGGGTGGGTGCTCAGGGGAGGGGAGATGTTTGATGGGGGTCAGTGTTGCTCTCGGTGTGGTGAGCTGGTCTGTTGTTCGTCCCTGCACAGGCATCAGCATGTGATGTGACCGGGGAAGCAGAGAGATGCGATGGTGGAAGTTTGCAATCCCAACAGGGATGGAAGTTTGTTTGCCTGCGTTTTCTGAAGTGAATTTCCTGTGTTTCTCAGAAGTAGCGTGGCTTTTCAAAGCATGTGCTGTTGTCTTTAATCATGACTTTTCAAACCAAATTTTTCATGGGTATCCCTATTAAAAATCAGATAAAAAACAATAGAAAACATATACTGTCGTGCCTCTATGTGGAAACAAGCTCTGATTATTAAAATAACCCTATTTGTCTCCTGAGTACTTATTTCATAAATAATTCCTCAGGTTTTAAACATGATCAACATGTGGCTCCTTGCAATGCAGTTACAAATGGAAATATTTGTACAAATATTTGAACCTCTATTGACACTGAAGCAATTTTGAAAGCAGTTACTGCAATTTTGACAATATTTTTTATCCTTGAAATTTCTAGCCAGTACATTTTGGTTTCCTAAATGAGATATATACCACTGCAGCTTTCTATTGGCCTACATAATAAAGAAAATATATTTTTCTCTTTGCTAAACCCTTCACTTTTAAAAGTTCATTTCAGTGCTTATTTCTGGAAAATACCCCAACTTGGCAAGTTAAAATCAAAATGTGAATTGCACAGTTTAAATGGTTGGTTCCAGGATGTCGACTGAGTTGCATGCAAATACCATTTGTGAGTGTAATTTGACATGGTTTATCTTATTTTTCTATTTTATTTATAAACTGTATAATTCAGAGTTTTCTGGATACTTTAATCAAGTTATTAGTTATTAGCATTCATTTATGATCCTTATTTATTGGTAAAGTTTGAGAACTTCATAAATGAGCAATTTGTGCTTAATTCTTAATGAATCATTAATAGACATTTTGTCTTGGATTGTAGAATTCCTTAAGGTGGCCTATTTCAGTGTGGAGGGGAGCGTTTGGGGTTAGGGTTTAACTTGGTTTTTCTCATTAAACTACAGAGGCATAGTATTATTTCACATGAGAGCATCACGGTTGATGCTGTAATGGGCCTATGGCTGATCTCACTTGTATGTGTTAATAATATATAAACTGAGGTTTCCTCTTCTGTTTTCACGAGTATCAAAGTAAATTGAGATCAAAATGGGACCGTTGCGGTTTAGTTTGTGCCTTTTATGTTGATGTGTGTAACCCATTTGTAACAGAGATTTGTACGAAAGTTGAATGAGCGCTTGCTATGCAAGGAGAAGATACACAGTTCTCCTCAATGCAGCTGTAGGATAATAATATAAATATTAAAATACAGCATATGCAGAATGTTATTTGGCATTCTTCTGTCCATGGAAAATGCTGGGGTTTTCCTTGATACTCTACATAGGGTCAAACTCCAGATTCTGCCATTGCTGAGGCATCTTCAATGTTTGTAGCCAGTATTTTTGGAAAAGCTGTTTAGATTTTAAGGCTCTTGCCATTTGCCATTTACCACTACTCCAGAATAATCGCTTATTTTGTAGCCTACTACCATGGCAAGGTGTTTTCTCTCTGCAGAGCAAATTTCCTGGCCCTGGTGTCATCATTTTAATTATTCTGTATAACTGTAGCATGTATTCCTTCCCATCTCGCTCCAGTACACAGCGAGGGACATAAAACTGTCAGCGTATTCCTAATATTTTATTTACAAGTCCAACCTTGACTGAGGTGGAAACTGTCTGAGAAACTGCAGGAAGAAAGCTGTAGTATTCCCTTCTTCCTTATCATCTCTACCTTACTATAACTGTGCATAAATTACTTCTCCACTTGTTCATGAAAACAGACAACAGTTTTTTTCTTCATTTTAGTTAAAATCCTTTGTCCCTGTGTGCATGTGCTAGGGAGATTCTCACACTGCGAATGGATGTAGTGGGATGGGCTTTGGTGGAATTCCAACTGTAGGTATAGGCCACAGTCGTTATCTGACCAACAGAGATTCTGAGCAAAATCAATAGTATTTTGTCCAGTGTAACTGTTAGAACAGAATGTGAGTTAAGGAACTTTTGTAATCATTGTAATAATTTTTGTTTCATTGTGACTAGAAAAATTAACAGAAATGAATTGGCCACTGGGCATTTTCTCAGCTAAGTCATGGAGATAATTGAAATGTGGACCTGATTTGAATGTTATTTTCATTACAAGGGGATGAGTTATAGGTCTTGGAAGAAATTCCCATTATTGTCCCTTCTTTACATTTGTTAAATCACATGGTTTTTTCTAAGTTTGCCAAGGTGAAGCAGAACAAGGCTATAATTTCCTTTAGCTGGCTTTGCTTTATTATCTTAATACAATGAAGGTCAACTTCTCCGGGTCTGCTTTGCTTTTAAACATGGTGAAGACAAAGACACTTGAATCTTGCCTAGTGTTTTAAACTGGAGAGTGACTTCTTTATTCGCTGCCTCCCCATAAAAATGTAATTCCCTTCTCTATTTTTTCAGTGAAGGTAAAAGATATCCTTGAAGATGCTTGGTGACCCTGCTTATGTTTTCCGTATTCCTAAGTATCTTGTAATGGATTAATTTCGTTTTTTATTCTAACTGTGGGGAGTTTGGGTGCTTGACAGCAGTACATAGTGCCATTTTAGACCTTCTGGGCTGACTGAGACACCTTCCTGGAGCTGGCAGGCATGGCACAGGGGATGTAGGAGAGCTGGGATCTTTTGGAGCTACCGTTGAAGCCAGGGTGGGGGCCTCTGAAAAGGTATCTGGAGTTTGGGATTGCTTTCTGTATCATTTCACCAATGAGGGAAGACTAGAGTAATTTTTTAGTGATTCTTTTTCTATTCAAGTGTTTGATTCGCAGAGTCAGATTATAGAATGTAGAGGGCCATGGCCCTACAAATAATGTAATCTGTCTCCTGAGCAATGACAAGGGACCTTGTGAGTACAGGATCAGGATCCCTTGTGACATGTCCGCTTAGCCTTACATTTTGGCATCTTAACTCCAGTCTTACACTTCTGCTCAGAGCAGTGCCTTCATTTGCATATCTCCAGGTCTTTTTTTTTTCTCTCTTGAACCTGGCTTGTTTTCTCTAATCCCTGAAATTGGCAGTTCCAAGATGTCTGATGTAGTTTACTGTAGTTGCTTTAACACATTTTGCTGTGTCTCCATTCTTCCCTGTTTTTCAGGGATTCCACGCTGAACAAGTCCTTTTGAAAACAAGATTTTCTCTCTCTGTGAGGGACACGGGGTTACCAAGATGTTACCTATTCCACAGAAAGAGGTTTAAGGTTAAAGTTTGGTCTTGTACTGGAGAAAAAAGGTCGATAAAGGGTATTGGAGTTCACTGGAATTGCTTTAGGACTACTGGATTCTGAAGCTGTTCTTTGCCACCCTCCAGAGGTGTTTGTGGTTCCAGGGCAATTACTAAGAAAATAAGCTTGAAATGTATGTGCTATGATTGTGGAACAAGACACTGTGGTAGTATAGAACAGCACGGTGGTGGACTCTGATTTCCCCCAAATATTTTGATTTAGGCAGGGCAGCGAGTGCTTCTTAGAGCAAAGGTTCTAGCAGGATAAAGGAGGTGCTTTCTGAATGTGCTCTGTGTGTGTGGTAGGAAAGTACTTTGTTCAATTTATGGCTCAACTTAGATACCAAGAGGTGTTTGTCCCTCCAGCTTCGTCAGCTGGATTCTGAAGGGCGGCAAGATCTGACCGTATCACATGACCACTTCTGATCAATGTGACTGCTAATTTGCTTTGGAAATTATCAGGCTGGCACAGATGACTGTCTTGGTGTCATCTTTTCTCCTAAATTCTTATTCCTGTTGACTTCTTCAGCCTACATAAACGTCCTGGTTTGTCTGAAGTTGCAACCTCTGCTCTGTCAAATGTTGGGTTTTTAAAAACCAAGTGTTGAGCATTTGTAAAACACTGACTGTTTGCCCTGTGTGCACTTAACAACTTCTTAATAAAACATATTAATAAGAGAGAAATTAGAGAATAGTCATGAAACTGGGATATTCTATTCTCCTTATTGCTTATTTATGGCAAGATTGGGTGGCACAGCTGTGGAGACTTTAAAGTTCACTCTTGTTGCAGATGGACATTGCTGTGAGGAGAGCAGTTATGACAGAGAGATATTCCAGACACTTCAGAAAGGTGCTTATGAAAAGGTCCATGATGTAGGTAATCAGATCCCAAGATGAGTACCTCTATCTTATGGAGATAATACATTTACTGAGTTGGAAAGGAAACTGGCAGGTCTGAAGAAAGGTTTGCCTTGACTTCCCTGAAATGTAATAGGAAGGTCTATAGCTGCCACGCAGATCCTTGGGGAGGCTACCAGTAAACTCTTGACTCCACAGAAGCTATCTAAGGTTACATTACCCTTATGTAAGACAGTGCAGGCCCAAACCGGTTTCAAAAGTAAATTGGTTCCCTGACTGAACTGTTTCAGGATGTAGTTCTTCATGAATAGCAGGGGTGGGTGGCGTGGAGTATCCAATAGCAGCTGTGATATATGTTTAGTCGGTAGGTTATCTCTTTCTGTGCTGTGGATTGTCTCCACATTAGGATATAGAGTTGTATATTTCTGCTGAGGTATGAAATCTAGAGCAGCGTACGTGATGCTTTTCTGGACAGATGCAGAAGATGGGGAGTCTGTACTGGAAAGCTATTCTTGGGTCTATTAATATATTTTAATATGACTTTGATTTAATCTTCCATATAAATTAGTAATAGAAGAATCAGAGAAGAGACATACAGAAAATGTCTTTGATCTGCTAGATTGCATCACATTGGATTAGTTCTTTGATATTCTTTGATTATTCTTCTCAGATAATGCCCTTAACTGCTGCGTGGATAGTACAGTGATAGGATGTTTTGCATTCTGGTTTTCCACAGACAGTGATTTTGGTAATAGGGATTCCATCACGGATTAAAATACATGCAGAGACTAGGGAGACAACAGACTGCAAGAAAATGTGTGTGTTCAGGGGAAGCACATGCAGAAAAATCCTAACGGTTTGTTTGGACCATATTCGTAGAAATACTTGGAATTGAACATTGTCAGCTGGAAAGTTTTGCACCGAGAAAGGCACTATCCACTGATAAAATCTTCTCCAAGAAGTTTATGGCTGCCTCAAAGTCTTATTTTGGGCAGTTTGCCCACTTTTAAAGAACAACGCCTTGTTTGCCCATGAGTTTATATTGAATCTGTTCCTGGGTGGGGTGTGTTGCTTTGTTCTGGCCTTAGCTGTGAATCGTTCATTTGTTGTCTGTGTAGGAGAGCCCAACTTTCCAGTCTCAGTAGGTGAGAAGGCAGGGAGGATTTCTGTGAAGAAAGTGAGGACCTCTTCCTTACTAGTAGCTGTCAATTCAGAGCTTGCTGCTTTACTTTCACTGGTGTTAGTTACCTTTCCCTCTACTGTGGAGTTCTAGATAGTGTCAGGTATCAGCAGTTTGGGAGGTGGACTAGAGGTGAATGTTGTTGATTATTCACTGTGTTTTGTCTTTTTCCAATCACACCATCTTGCATTAATCTCCCCAGTACCCTGTGCTGCGTGTGGCTCCGAGACCGAAACTGCCACTTAAACCGTGGTTATGGAAGTCACAGCAAACCAAACTTCTTGGCTAGAGCCAGCTGAGATGCCAGAGGATAGGCAGCACTGACAGAGGAGCTGTCTCTTGAGGGCAGATAGTTCTTCAGCAGCTGGATGGTTGTGATGCTTTATCCAGCAAGTGAGAAGGTTCTAAGTGCAATCCCGTATGTCTGACCTAGTGCTGACATACCCGGTTTTGGCACTATCCGAGGAATTGGACACTTGGTAGCAAGCTGGCAATCCACCTGCATAATCTATAGATAAGAGGTTAATGGTCCCCAGAAGACCTGAAATTACATCTATATGCCTTTCTATTTGTCTCTCTGTGTGCTGTTCTGATGAATTACAAGTGCTTGAGATGTTTTGTTCTGATGCTATTACACTTATGGCTCTTGTTTTCTTTTTCCATGCAAGTAGTGTAGCATCTTCTTGCAGATGAGCATATGTAATGTCTGTTGTATTTCTTGGTGTTTTTTTCTGCACTATGATTAAACTTGTAAACCCATGGTGCTGGTGCAACTTTGCATTTAAGATACATCGTGCTATTGTAATAAGACACATTGGCCCAGTGAAATGGTTTTCCCTTCGTATGGATCACACTGTAGGATATAATTCCTTTTTTCTGTTACAACACTTTTCCCGTGTAATTTCGTTGGAAAGGGAAGTGTCAAAAGCCAATATACTTGTGGTGAATGAACCAGTTTTAGCAGAGAGCACATACCATCTCACTGTCTCTTCGTTAGAACTGCCGGGTTGCAGTAGGCTATTGTGGAGCTTACTTTTATAGCTGGGAAGCATTTTTCTTGGTATTTAGTTCCGATGCTGACATAATGAGTGCCCTACCATAATGAATATTTGATGTGTTCATGCTAATGTAAACACCCACCTATCTTGCCAGTTCTTTTCAACCTTTGTAACTTCTTAGACAACAATTTTGAGAGTGTTGCAGTTTGTCTGACCAGCACATTTTGATGAAAAGGGGGAATATTTTTATGGACACACCGTTAACAACTTCTAGAATTCATTGTCATGTGGTCTTGGCTGTTATTGTGTGAGATTGTAACTGAAAGAGTCTCTTTAGACTCTCATGAGAGAATCAGGCCAGGATCAACATCTGCAGTGTAGGTATGGAGGACTCATTACTCCTGTTTTCCTTCACAGTCAGCAGGCAAAGGTAGGCACTGTTAGGTGAATTTGTTCTTTCTAAAATACCATGGTATTGGAGCCTCAGGTGGAAGAGATTCTAGTAAAACACAGTATCTTCTAATTAATCGTCTCATAGAAATGCTGAATTATGACTGAGGTGCTCGCAGGCAGTGAGTTTGTAAATGAAAGGCTTGCTTTAGCTCTCCTTGAGTAGACCAATTCAATATTCTTTATAAATTACTATCAGTTATGCATAATAGAAACATAGAACCATAGAGTCATAGAATGTTTGGGGACAGAGGGGACCTTCCAAGCTCACCCAGTCCAACCCCCTGCAGGGAGCAGGGACATCTGCAACTAGAGCAGGGTGCTCAGTGTCCCAAGGTCCAACCTGACCTGCAATGGTTCGAGGGATGGGGCTTCTCCTACCTGTCAGGGCAACCTGGGCCAGGGTCTCCCCACCCTCAGCAGAAACAGTTTCTCCCTTCTCTCTCATCTCAGTCTCCCCTTTCCAGTGTCACCCATCACCCCTTGTCCTGTCCCAACAGCCCCTGCTCAAAAGC
>NW_010399284.1:142098-148153 GCF_000710305.1 Buceros rhinoceros silvestris | reverse complement strand
GCCCACACTGCTGTGGATGAGCCCAGGACATGGTTGGCTTCTGGGCTGTGAGCACACATTGCTGGCTCACGTCCAGCTTTTTATCCACCAGCACCCATAGTCCTTCTCCTCGGAGCTGCTCTCCATCCCGGCATCCCCAGCCTGTACTGATACTGGGGGTTGCCCCAACCCATGTACAGGACCTTGCATTTGGCCTTGTTGAACCTTATGAGGTTCACATGGACTCACTTCTCAAGAGTATTTGTAGGCAGAGAATTACATGTAGCCCTTTTTGTATCTCTGTGTGTGTGTGTGACCTCTGGGTGATGCCATTAAGTTGCTCTGTCCCACAGGAGACATTTTAGAAGATGGTCTGTACGAGTCAGCGTGGCGCATTCTCTCTGTCACTCTCCCTTTTGTTCTAGCAGTAGCGTACAACATGTAGTAATGCACATATTAAGATTTTGGCACTGCATTTCAATAACAATATGGTCCAACTGGAAATAGTCCAGAGGACAGCGATGATAGTGATCGGAGGTCTAAAAATATAATCAATGAGAAAGCAAATTTGAGTCATTTAGCATAAGGAAGAGAAGCTAGAAGGAGAATGTGATAACTCTATGCAGTTATTTACAGGCTGCTCTAAATCAGAAGATCTTAATCTGTTCTTCTGCTGTGGTGGCTCGGACCGGGCATAGTGGGTTTAAACTGTGTCAGGTTAGATTTTAGGAAACAATTCTGAAGACACGGGTAGAGCAGTACTGGAATAGATGATCTCTGGGTCTTTAGAGCATCCAATGGTACCAATCTTTAAAATCAGGTTGGGCAAACAGCTGTCAGGGATGACATTGGGTGGGCTACATTTTCTCTCCAGGACCTCCAAACCTGTTTTTTATGGTTGTCAATACAATACATGAAAAAGGAGGGATAAAATGACCCAAACAGAAGGATGATGCTTTAACAAAACATCGTAACAGTTCTAAAACTACATTGCATCCACTGGACCAGCTCCCAGTTGGTCCTATTTCCAAACTTAATCCCTTTGGTTGGGAAGACTGACAAAATTTGCGTAATGCGGGGGCTGCTAACAGTGAGTGTGGATGGTAGTAACTGGCCAGAGTTGCCAAATCCTGTAGTGTGGTGGAGGTGAGGCTGGAGCAGCTCCATGCTTTCAGGCCCACCCAGCAGTGAGGTGATCCATGAAAGGTTTTGTTTGCTATTTTATTTGGTTTATCTTCTTAATTTTCTTCTTACGGTATTTTTAAGCAATTCTGTGGCAGAAAGGAGAGATGTGGTATGTCCTTCAACCTGTGCTCCTAGGATGGCACTTCTGGATTTTAGAGCCTTATGCTAAGGAAGTCCATGATACTCTGGCCAGTCTTTCCCTTGTGAACAGTCAGCCTATTTTCTTACTCTAATTTTTGTTTAATGAGAGGAAAGTGTTTCCTCTGGTCTCCATTATCCTTTTGGCAGGATAATACAGCCAATCTTAGCGGTCCTGACTGCATATGCTACCTGCTGTTGAGTTGTATGTTGGAAGGGGTCATTTTGCACATGGTGTTTTCCCTCCGCTGTTTCCTCCTCTGGGTTCAGGCACAATCCCGCTGGCTGGAATCATGCGTGATATTGCCAGAAAACATTATTGCTGGTCGTGTCTGGTAATGAAAGGGCACGGTGCTGTGTCCTGGAGTGGCCAGGCTTGGATTTGCTTTGTGGCTTTGTTCATAAGGGGCTCATTGAAACAAGTCCTCTGGGTACTGGAATTTTTAAAATGAAAAGGTACTTTTTAAAATGAAAAAATATTTTTAACGTAAGCAGATAGTTTAAAAAAAATCAAAGAAAATGACAAAAGTGGTAAGAAGAAAAAGAAATAAAAAAGGGGGGGATGAGAGGAAATGGTTTTAGATGAGGTCATCTAATATGTGTTTTCTGCATTCATACTTCTTTTGCTGATAGGAAGAGAAATCTGCTGATCACAAAAAGTTCTTGTGCTCCCACAGCATCGATTGCCCAACATGCTTGTGGAGTAAATGAGCAACCTGTTAACACGCGCAGGGAGAGGAGGGCATTTTATCTTTGTCCTGTATTGCCACCCTATGAGGGAATAGGGCCAATTAAAATCATTTAATTTGGGACAACATTTTAAGAGTCACTAATCCTATTGTATTGTTGCTACAGTTAAAGTTAATTGCACCCTTTTACTTCCTTGGTTTTTTCAGCGTATATGGAGATTTTTTTTTTTATGTTCAATACATTTTTTTTTTTTGGTTTGCTTTTGGACCATTGCAAAATCCTTATATGCATTTTTTATTCCTGCCTTACTGATGTGTGTTCTTAAACTTATCTTTCCCATAGGAGATTTTTTTTAAGAATGAGATGGGGGGATGTGTGTATCTATACAAATGTATATTTGTGTGTGTGTGGGCGTGGGCATTGTGTGTGTTGAAAGTAAAACTTCATGCTCATATGTTTCTTTGAGATAATTAAAACATTTACATTTTTTCATTATAATCAGATATCACAGAACTTGTTTAAAGATTATTTTTTTTTTTGCTGGTATATTTTCCAGTCATTCTGGTATTTAACTTTGAACATTTCCTTAAATTTGAGTTTCTGAGTTATATTGAGATCAAAGGCTCTGTAATTGTTTCATTGTAAATCATAATTTCATTTGTAGTAGATAAAAATGAGACAAATGAATGTGGAGAGGCCTTTTCTGCCTATTCCTGCCTCCTCGAGTAATGCATTTCCTTTTCATTGCCTGTGCTGGGAGCTGGAATTTCTCATGTTGCCTCAAATTCACTGTTTTTTCTTTACAAGTCACTTGTCCTTTATGGATGAAAAGTTTATAGATTTAGTTAGCTAATGCTGCTGTTGGTTTTAAAATGTGTCTTAAGGATTCAAGCCGTCTTTGCTGTTATGTCTGCAAGCGACGGATGTGCTGAATGCTGAACGGGCCTTTCCGAAGGACATGTGAAAACAAAATACGGTATTTGCATACCTTTCAGGATGAGACCAGAAGTCTTATGAGGCACAAACATCAAAATATCTGATGGAAAACTTTGAATGTACTTCCTATGATCCTCACCACTGAGGAACTGAAAAGTAGGACCTTCCTTTGGCTCAGCTACTTCTACTACCTTGAAGGGGACCAGCACAATTTCTTTTATTTGGGTTTTGTTTTCTCCTGCCTTTTTCTGTTCACATGAACATGCTGTTTAGGGTGCCTGAACTGGAGTCTTTGGCTGTAGTTCTTTTGTCTACAACTTCAGCTCAAGTTGTGACCTCCAAACACTAACATCTCAAAGCTCTTGTCCTTCTCCACCATCCTGGAGGGGTTTCCCAGCCGTGTGGAGGTGGTGCTGAGGGGCAGGGATCAGTGGGGACCTCGCAGCGCTAGGGGAGCAGGTGGACTCGATGAGTTTTTTGTCTTTTCCAACCAAAATGATTCTGTGATTCTCCCTAAGTGTCCTCTGAGAGCAAAGTTTCTTTGTGTCACCGGGAAGGTGTGAGGCTTCGCTATGAAGTTCACCGCTACCATCCTACTTGCATCTTTCACTTTCCAGAAACATTTACGTTACTCCCATATGGATGTGCTTTGGTGCCCAGTGCTGTGGTGTCAGCAACAAATCCAGTGCTGATGCTACCAACAGCATGAAATGCAAAATGTAGTCATGGATCTATGTCTAAATGCTTTAAATTACTTTTATTTACTTTTTCCTTGTTTAAACAGTAAAAGGAAATTTGTCCCATACAAACTGCATCTAACTACTGCGAAGAGTTTTTTACTTAATTTGTGGAGTGCAGAGTCCACTGAGACTTGCTGCATTTCAAAAAATCTCCTCATTGAGTAGATGAATGACATAAAGGACCATTTTTTCCTGTGAATGCTCGGAAGAGGACTACAAATGTCTTTGTCAAAGTTGCAGAGCTAGTGATATGCCTGAAAATCATGGATTGTTTGGTGATCACCTGTGTGTTATCTATGGCAGCCTGTGGTTACTAGTTTGGAGGCCACAATTTGGGAACATTTAGAGGAATATCCTTGTCCAGGGAAGTCCAGTAACCCAGTGTAATGGTACAATGACTTTAATACTGATGAACAGACTCCCTACAGTATCTTGTAAATAGTTTTATTAGTAATCTAGCTTTACTAATCTAATCTAATGCTAAGCAGTTTCAGGTAAAATTTGCTTTGTATAAAATAGAAGTATCCTGAAGAAAATTTTCTGTGCTGTTAACTCTGTTTTAGCTGTGTCTAACCTTGCATCTCACAAATCAGGCTGCTGCTTGAGTGGAATAGTGGGACTTGAACCTTTGCGGTCTACACTCAGCTTCTTGTTTTCTTCTGTTTTATTACACAAATCTTGGACTTTATTGTTGTGACAGTAAGTGAAATGAAAACTTTCTCCTCCCCTTCCCTAGGAAGTGTCACCTTTCCTGTGATTCTTCATCCAAAGATTTTTTGGTCGACCTATTGCAGATTCCTATGTCCCGGTATTTTTAAGGGAACAGCTTGCTGTTAAGCTGTTGAAAGGGTGATTACAGGTATTTTGTGTAGTTCAGATATTTTGAAATCAAGTTGTAATTTGGCCGTTGGTGATAGCAATTATTCCAAAAAGACATTTGTGAAGCAGTTGGAACCCAGCGAGTTCTGTGCCGTAGGTAGCAGGAAGATAACTCTCAGGGTTTTCCACACTTAATTTCTGCAGTGTGGCCAAATATTTCAAGCATGTATGTTGAAACTGACTTTCATTTCATTGGAAGGTGTAAGAGACTGGTCCTTTGGAAAATCAGCCACCTCTAATTATGTAGGTAACATATTTGAAAATGTTAGATTCTGTCTATGAATCATTCTCTGCCATTATTAGAGATGACATTTCCATTTAATTTCCCGGTGGGATTCCATTTAATGTTTTCAAAACAACGTCAGTTAAAATCATATTTGTTTTGGTTGTTTGCCTGTATAAAGAAATTTTTTATTAGAGGAATTGCTAACCTTCTTTTTGGAAGAAAGAGGAGTTTTTAGAGAGGAAATATTGGTAAAAGTTCCACTTGTTATTTTCTTTTCAATCCAGATAGATGTCAGACTGGTGAGGCAGCTGTGGCGTGTCTAAATATAATATCAGAAACAAAAGATTTGGGAGTCTGCTGAATTTTCTTACTTCGACTGTGTTTTTATTCAGTGAATCATACATATTCAGTGCTACCATGAATGAAGCTAATATTTGGTTTTAATTTACAAGTGAAGAAGTTAGTCCACCCTTGGAGTATTCATATTGTCTTGACCAATATACTGCTCTTTTCTAAACATCTCTGTTCTAAATAAAAGAAGGCCAAGGGGCTTTTTGCCTTATGACAATCAGGGCTGAGACAAGATGCCCTGTATTCTCCACGTGTTCTTTTGGAGATGATGAAGGCTGGTAATGGTTCGAAGTTTTATCAGCTGTCACTAATAAGATTCTCCAAGAGATTTGAGATTTTGCCTTATTTTGGGTTTGGTGAAATGTGGTGTATCGAGTAGCATGTGAAATATAAATGTGTTAAGAAAAATTATAGATAAAAAGCAACTGGGAGTGTGTGAAAAGGGAGAATAGCAGAGGGGGAAACAGGGTATGTGTGAAGAGGAAGAGACATAAACCCTTAATATGCTGCTTATTAATAGAATTTATTGCTGCTGTTTATCGTAATCCCAAGTGAAACCATTTCTTTTACATTTCTCACTTGATATATTTTCAAGAAATTAGAAGAAAATACTAAATGTGTTACCTTCTGTCTCATGTACCCTTTCTCTCCTCCTGATCTTTTTACTTGTTAGGTTTTAAACATTTATGGGGAAAAACATTTTAAAAGGGCACGGAACACAAAGGCAATCATTGCAGTGCCATGCTGGTTTATGGGGCAATAATCCACTCGCCTTGTTTGAAAACCCTCTCAGCCTTCATTCTCCTAGGCTTTACCTCGGGGAATGGAGCTGGATTATTGCCTTGTAAACCAGCGCTGCGTTCCTTTTGTTGATTAATTATAATTCTTTGCCTATCACTAGTCATGGAGCACTTTCTGCCTTACGGCATTC
>NW_010399284.1:131024-142009 GCF_000710305.1 Buceros rhinoceros silvestris | reverse complement strand
CTGTTCCTCTCCTTCATGGCTTTGTCCCGCATTCAGAGAATTCACAAATTCCACGGCATTCTGCCTGATTTGTGGCGCTCTAACATTAACCTCCATTCCGTGAGTCTCTGTATAAGCATGTTATACATTTATTTTCTTCAAAAGAAGGTAAGTCACAGCACCCTCCATGGGGACAGCTGCTGAGGGAGATTCAGCCTGCCTGAATTTCACCAAAGTCATTGAGTGTGAGATAATGGGGAGCACAGTGGTGCCTGTGAGGATCCCGTGCCACCCCATGGGAGTCTACGCAACTTTCGATCACATCTCCCCTTATTTTCTGGAGTCACTGGGATGTGTAAGCCAAGAGCAAGTAGATGTTGCAAGGAACTTGAGTGGTACGACCCAAATGAATTTTAAGAAGGTTGGGATCTCCTTAGGTTGAACTGGCACTGTGGGCTACTGCCTCACAGTGCCACCATTGAGGTAATGTCACTGTTAGCACTTAGCCATGTACTGATCCCCTTGTGTGTTGGTAACTGGCCTTGTTGGGCTCTTCGAGAGAAATCTTAATTCTTTTTCTACTTCCTGAAGCTTTCTAGGAATGTGAAGGAACAGTACAGAAATAGCTGAAATAGCAAGAAGCCAGTCATAGCTGTGATCGTATGGTTTGGTATGGTATGACGTTTTCTGACATGCAGGTGATCTAGCAGGAGAGCCGGTTCGGCAGTATTGCCATGTAGGGTTACAAATTGATAGACACTGTCTAAACTGGAGGATTCTCGGCTTTGTAACATCATTTGTAATTTGTGTGCTGAAGAAGAGTCTGAATTGTAGTCTTATAAATTATGTCTTTTGTGGGGGAACAACCTGCATATGGTGATGAATTTGCTCAGTGTTTTCTGATGTAGTATTTGTGATTTGTGCTCAGCGGAATGGCCATTACAATTCCTTATTTATTTATGGCTCAACTTGGGTGCAGTGGTCTCTAAAATCATCTGGAAGTTGAACCTGGTGTTGTGTGTGACCACCAGCTCACTAAAGAGCATTCGAGATGCAGAACTTAGAATCACAGAATAACAGACTGGTTTCGATTTTAAGGGACGTTCAAAGCTTATCCAGTCCAACCCCCTGCAGGAAGCAGGGACATCTGCAACTAGAGCAGGTTGATCAGAGCCCCAAGGGACAACCTGACCTCCAGTGGTTCCTGGGATGGGGCTTCTCCCACCTCTCGGGGCAACCTGGGCCAGGGTCTCCCCACCCTCAGCAGAAACAATTTCTCCCTTCCCTCTCGTCTCAATCTCCCTCTTTTATTTTAATCCATCTGCCCCTTGTCCTGAAATGTCTGTCTCCATCTTTCCAGTAAATCTGAGTTAGAGTAAAAAGTGTGGAAGGTATTTACAAGCTTTTCAGATACTCGATAGAAAGGAGACCAACCCTTGCTTGATTGCCCCATCCCAGGACGCACCTGAAATACATTCCTATATCTATAGCAGACTACATCATTGTAGTAAACCAAGTAGTTTTCTAGTCTTTAGTCACTCTGACCACATCCACCCTATTAAACTCTTTCACCTGACAGAACACTATAGCAATATTCAGAACATCTTCTGGCAGGGTTCCTGGTCCATACTGATATTATCTGAGTAGATGAATACACCAGCCAGTGTGCAGGGCCAGGGTCTTGCCTCTAGTGCTTAAATTTGCTTAAATTAGGATTTTCTTCTCTTCCCTTTCCTGCTCAGCTTCATGACTTCTTGTTTGCTGTTTGTCTGGGAGGCATTTTCTGCTTCTGTTCCTGACAGCTAAGTGACCTTATGTGCTAAGATATGCCATTTTTTTGACACGCCATATGCAAGAACCTCTCTTGTGCTTGCCTAAATTACAAAGCAGTTACTAACTTTTGGTGGGGTGGGTTCCTCTTTCTCACCCAGTCAGGCGGTTTCACTGTGAAGTTCTGTGTTCTTTATCCTGTTTGTAAAAACACGTGGGGATAGACGTGTATCAGGCGTGTAAATGAGACCAATCACTGCACCCTGCTATCGACTTTTGTTTGAGATCAAACTTGTTGATTATTCACCACCTGATGGTGACAGTGGATTTTGAGTGCCTGAGCCTCAGTCTTGTTTGTGAGTGAAACTGTGAGATTTCCTTCTTGAAGTTCTCCATCTGCCATCTTAGCGGGCTCTGCAGGTCTGGGTGTGGAACAGTAACAGGTATGAACAGCCAAGAAATCAGAAATTTTCTGTTCTTTGATTTCAGTGATCGGTGCTGATGGCTACTCTCTTTTACCAAGATCTTTGATTCTGGAATTTTAGGAACAGAAGTACATAAAACAAAGATAACTCTCAGTTTACCCATGGAAAACAGTTGTACATAATTCTCACTTTAACCATGTAAAACAATTTGACTAACAGTATCAAAAGGATTTTTATGAGTAGTGCAGACAGATTAATGTTATATTAAAACGTTATATCGATAATTATTTAATAATTTAATAATAATTTAGTGTGTATTTTGATTTTTATTGTGTTTGAATTTGGAATGTAATGGATAAACCATTGGAATATAATGGAATATAGTGGAAATTTATCCATCAGATTATTTCGTAGTGGGTAGAACTAGGAGGTCAAAGCATAGGGTGTAGGAGGCTGAGTTTTGGGAAGCACGAGGAAGTCACAGCATGCTGAGGCAGCTGAACTGCTGGTTTTGGTTGCAGCAAATCTATGAAAAGGTTTATGATGAAGAGCCAATTTAATTGTAGAGAAGAGGAGTCCTCCTGCGCTGTCACCTGTGTTCGGTACATGCAGGGTAATAAATGTCTTCCCTCCACCTATACTCGGGAGAGGTATCCCTTAAAAATGAAATATATTTCTGCCCTCCCATCTCCTAATTTCTTGTCGTTTTGTACAAATGAAGTCAGAACAGAAGTGAGGTTTCACAGTGCTTAGAGCAATGTAATTGGTAGGTTATGTGGTGCAAATAAATTGGCTTGAATTTTCACCTAACGTACGCCTGCTTCAATTCTATTGCTGCCCTCGTGAACTGTAGTTATTGTTCTTGCACTGTAGTTATCTTTGAAGAAGCAGGGTAGCCTGTGGCAGTCGAGGAAAAATCAGAAGAAAATTTAAATGATTAATTAATGTAATCCAGTGTCTGTTTTACCAAAGGCTTTCAGGGACTTATTTAGCTCGATTAATGAGAGAAATTCCAACAGCAGGTTTGTAGAATAGGTTTTTGAAGAGTGTAAATGATATAACTGCTGGAGGGAAAATGATCTTACACCTCTTTATATTAAGCCACCCACTGAATTAGTACTGAGGAAAAATATTCTTTTAAAGCTTTTATTTTTTATTTAGTTATTATTTAGTATTTGTGAAAATCAACCTAGTAGACATTTTCTCTCAAGCTGTGAAGGACGTAAAGCTCAACTATAGCTGTCAGCTACAAGTGTACGTGGTCCTAGAAGTGATGGGCAAAACCATGGAAGAAAAGTCTGCTGGGGATCTGAATCCACGCCCCGCCTTTGGGTCAGGGAGTCCCTGGAGGCTGGGCAAATATTCTGGGAAGTTGTCCAGACGAAGGTGAAAGAAGTAAAAACGTTGAGATATTTAACATTTTGAAATGAAAACGTTTTATTTTTATCCATTTAAAATTGTTGTTATCGTGCTTAAATTTGGAAGAAAACAGTGATGAACTACACCACTGTTATTTCACACTACTGCACAAAGAGTCAGGTTAGGTGGGACTTCTGGAGGTTATCTAGTCCAATTTGTTGCTCTGAGCATGGCTGCCTTCAAAGTTAGGGCCTTGCTCCATTGAGTACTGAAAACCTCTAAGAATGTGTCGCATTTTTAGGCACCTTGTTCTTGGGCTTAACCAATTCTGCTGTGGAAAATCTTGTGTGGAGCTGGAGTTTTGCTTGCAGCTGATATTTTCATTTCAAAAATAGTTTTTAGTGGCCAGAAGTTGAATGACAAAATGGAAAAAGCAGTGAAAAAAACCACAAAAAAGTATTTTTCAGTATAATAAAAATGTGTACGCTTTACCTGTGGCTATGTAGGCTAAGATGAAGTGCATTAATTTAGAAGATATGCTAATTATTCTTACTCTTTCAAGAATGGGGACAGCCATATTATGCCCACCAAAGGTCCAGTGGACAATCAGGAGGCCAGTATGTCAGTGACAGTGCACAGAATTCAAGGTAAAGTGCTAAAGATTAAGGAAACTAGAAAATGGAGGTACAAAAATGAATCCCCAGGCAATCTGAATAGATGAGTCAGTGAAGGGGAGGAAGGTGGGTGACTTGCAGAGGAGAGCTAGAGGAAGGAATGAGGAGGTGTGGCTGTCAAGGTCGCTGTGACCTGACTGTGAAAAGAGGGCTTGAGACATGGAATTTCATGGGGACTCATTTTAAGGTAATGAGCTGCAGGGGAAACCCCCCAAAAGAAGGTGACCCGTGAACTGCCTCCTCAATAGCAGTGACTGTGATGTAAGCAGAGCAGTTCCCAGAGGAGCCAGTTTAACCCTTAGTGGGTCTCCGTGTTAGCAGCATCCCCAGATTCTCAGAGCGTCAGACCTAGTGTGCTGGGAAGAGAATAAATACACTCAGCATTTGTGTAATCATAGTGAAGGCAAGGTTTTATTTTATGTCTTAAGTTAGTACATAGCTTCCCCATATTAGGGTAGGTGGTACACCAACATTTTTAATATCAAGAGGTTTCGATAAAAGTGAAGGGAAAAGAATCTTACTCTTTATAGCTTGCAACAAATAATTTGACTAGAAAGCAACTACTTCCATGAACCATAAACCAGGCCAAATGCACTAAGGAGTTTCATTATTCAGCCCAAGAACATGCATGCACAGCTCACAAACACAAGCACAAAGGGCATCCCCCATGGCCTTTGCTGTGGTGAACCTCTGTCAGGAAGAGGTTTGTTTCTTCATTAACTGTAAATACATTTTGATTTATTGTAGAATCACAGAATCACAGACTGGTTTAGGGGGGAAGGGACCTTTCAATCTCATCCAGTCCAACACACTGCGGGGAGCAGGGACATCTGCAACTAGAGCAGGGTGCTCAGAGCCCAAAGGCCAACCTGACCTCCAGGGTACCAGGGATGGGGCTTCTCCCACCTCTCGGGACAACCTGGGCCAGGGTCTCCCCACCCTCAGCGGGAACAGTTTCTCCCTTCTCTCTCATCTGAATCTCCCTCTTCCAGTGTCACCCATCACCCCTTGTCCTGTCCCAACAGCCCCTGCTCAAAAGCCCCTCCCCAGCTTTCTCAGAGGCCCCTTGAAGCACTCAAAGGCTGCACTAAGGTCTCTCTGGAGCCTTCTCTGCCCCAGGCTGAACACCCCCAGCTCTCTCCCCTGTCCTCCCAGCAGAGGGGTTCCACCCTCGGGTCATTCCTGTGGCCTCCTCTGGCCCCGCTCCAGCAGGTCCATGTCTGTGCTGTGCTGAGGAGCCCAGAGCTGGACCCAGCACTGCAGGGGGGTCTCAGAGGGGCAGGATCCCCTCCCTTGACCTGCTGGTCACAAGTTATCCTCGTTTGCAAGCTGGCCCACCTTCTTCATGACATGGTGAAACACACTCAGTACTTCGATTACAATTATGACAGTTTAAACATCCTTTTAGTAGTGTCATCTTATCCATAAATGGCAAAAGGGTCTTTCATCCTTTTTCTGTAGTTTGTATTTAAAATGACCGTTGTCCTCTTGTTGTGTATCATGTTAATATCTATCAGGACAGCGAGAGATCGCTGTGTTACCTAAAAATTTTTGCTGGCGTGTATCAGTTAATGATAATTCTGGTACTTAGATACTAGTGCGTCTAGTTCGTTCTTTCACCAGAACCACTTCTGATTCATCGACGAGAGAAATGTGTAAGTTGTGTCCAAAAGCTGGTAAGTGAAAACCTCAGCAATGAAGCAGCTTTGTTGGTACTGAAATGACCCCTCGGCAAAGATGATACAGGCTCGTCTAGAGCTTAATATGTATGATCCCTCTGCTTTTGGGAGCTCTGCCTGTCAGAAATGACAGATCCAATGAGGTATTGATGGTAAGTGAACTCCTCGCTTTAAGAGCTTGAGATGGCACCTCAGAGAAAGCGGATGGCTACGGGTGCCTCAGCCAGGTACACATCATCTCTGAAGACCTGTGGAGACCAATGCAGAGAGCTTAACCAAAACGTCTGTCTCTTCTTAGTGACCATAGATATTTCTGGAATATGTATGAGTGCTTCTACGTTACAGATATGGCTATGAGCTTCCTGCAGGGGCTGAGAAAATAAGAAGTTAAAATTACCCAGATAGTTTTGGGCCTGTGTTTGTGTTTCACTCTCTTTGGTTTTCACTCTGAGGGAAAACCACAGTGAACTCTTGCTGTGGTGTTTCTTGGATTTTATTTGTATAGAGTGATTTTGCCACACATCCATGGTAGTTCTTGCTGCTAGAAAAATGCAGGAAGAAATCTAAACTCCACCATATCCCTGCTTTTAGTCTTAATTGCTTTCAGCTGGATCAAAGAGAAACTTCTAACCTGAATTAAAGAAATGTCAGTTCTCTTATTTTTCCTTTCTTCCACTATCCCAGTACCTTTAATCTTTCTCATGGTTCTGTGTACCTCCTTCTTTTTTAAATCCATGCATTCTTTTTGATGTTCAGTTGCAGAAACTGACTTTTTGGAAATTACGGGTTTTTCAGTGTGTTAAAAATATCCTTCTTGTTGAGATGATTTAGCAGTTTGGTTTCTTGTGTCATTCTGGGTGAACAACACTTTTCACTGCCCCCTATTTGAAAATTGTCTTAGGTCTCATTTTCACGTTCCTGTAATTACATTGGATCAATGTCTGCTTGTGTGGTGGTTTAACATGAGGATGACTTAGTCCTCCTCTAATGGGCAGAAGCGGATACTTTCTTTGATCAAGGGTAATACAAACCTTTCACCCATTTTATTATCTCTTCCGTGATGTTTTTGTATGATGAATCTGCTGGACCTGTTGTGATATACTGCAGAGCTGTATTTCACACATCATTTCGGTAGTTACCAAGCATTGAAAAATGTGAATTATTGTGTCAGAATTTCCCTGAGTTAAAAGACTTTTGGTTTACATTGTTTTTCAGGTATAAGTTGTTTTGATCATTCTTTAATAAAATAAAGATAGGCTTCATATAATGTCCTTCATCATTATTGATTCTTTGGGATCGGAGTCTCCTAGCAACAGAAAAGAAGGCAATTTGAAAAAAAATTGGTTAAGTATAGGGAAATCTACTTCTCCCTACTTCCTTATTAATTTCAAGCTCTTAGTAACTGGAAAAACTGCAGCCAGATTTTAAGAAATAAAATCTTTACTCCAAACTCTGTATTTTCTCCATAAATTTTAATGGAGAAATGGTTGAAGTGTTTGTTTTGTGATCCCTGCAGTCCAGCTGCACAGGAAGAAATGGTGAATTTTGCTAACAAGGTTAGCGATTCTTAGTCACATAATAACCAGGTCATCTATACTGTCCAGTCATCTTAGCCTTGTAAAGAGTCAAACAGACTCCAAGAAGAAGTGCTCCCTCTGTGCTGGGAGTATCCGTCTGGAGCCGTCGGCAGTGACTGTGTGTCAGCTCATTCCTCACCACGGTACTTGTTGTAAGATGGGTCAGTGATTGATGAGTTCACACTGTACAGACAAGAAGCTCCTTCCCCAAGGCTCCGTAAGGGATCACCCACACAGCGGGACCCAGAACTCAGGTCTACCTGTGTAAGTGTCCTTTTATACCTTTTACAATGTCCCTGTATTCCTGATTCCTGCATTGCTGTCAGTATGGGTTTGACATTCCTTCGATACATTTTTACCATTTCATTACTCTGTTAGATTGTAGATTTGGCCTTTTCTGCCTCATGTGGCCCTTACCAGTGTGTGATCCTTGCATCACAGATGCTCATCATCATTAAGATTAAAACTAAGTTTAACTTGCATTTAAAAGTAAATACTATTATAAACAAAGCAGAGGATGCATGTAAGAAGACATAACCTTTTCAGTCAGTATCTGTAGTTACTGCAAGCTTTTGGTATAAGAGGGCAGATAAAATTGGATGCTCTCAACGGTGTCTTGATCTATCAGCTTCATTCCATTTCATGTCGTGCTTGGTTTCAGTGGCTTTTTGGTCTTGTTTTGCATTTGTTTAAAAAAAAAGGCACATAATTTGCTTATCAATTCAGAGAGCAAGTTTTTTAATTCATGGAATGTCACTTGTTCTTTATTTACACTTTATACACTGATTTTTCTCTGTACCAGAAAAAATTCTGATTTCTAAAGATGTGTTAGGTGAGTGTACCAAGTAACATCGATAAAATGGGGACCAGCTATGTGTGAATCTATTCCTTCTGCGTATCTGAGCAATTCAGAAATCGTTCCACACTTTATAAAATGCTGTCTTGAACTATGAGACATTTCAAAGAACTTTCGCCTTCTCACAGGGGTATTTGCGTAATCATCTTTCCTGGAACACGTTCCTTTGGCATGCTAATGAAGTCTCAGCTCCAGGAGGTTCTTTCTACAGAGTTGCTTTACATCAGATTTAATGCTGTTAAAAGCACACAAGAAAATTTAACCCACGAAACATGTGCCGTCACCATTTATGCTGCTTCATGACAATGTGACATACGCGATGTGAAGAGGTGATTGACTAAGATAAACTGTTTATATAGTGTGAAGGGGAACAAGCTAAGCTGTAACCTTGCTCAGCTGGATATAAGCAAAGCCCTGAGATGATGCCATTACAGGTCCATGTTAATTGCTCAGTAATTGTCCAAGAAAAGAAACAAAAATTTTTTTGACAAAGCTATTATAAGCGATATTGGATTTCTGTAAGTTTAACTGTTTTTTAAAAAATTAAGTATTAGGCTTTTCTGTAAGTTGTCCTCTTTTGCTGAATTTCATGAGTTTTCAAAATTCTGCTTTTTATTGGATCATCTTCATAGAATCATAGAATCACAGACTGGTTTGGGGGGGAAAGGACCTTCAAAGGTCATCCAGTCCAACCCCCTGCAGGGAGCAGGGACATCTGCAACTAGAGCAGGTTGAGCAGAGCCCCAACACCCAACCTGACCTCCAATGGTGCCAGGGATGGGGCTTCTCCTACCTGTCAGGGCAACCTGGGCCAGGGTCTCCCCACCCTCAGCAGAAACAGTTTCTCCCTTCTCTCTCGTCTCAATCTCCCTCTCCCAGTGTCACCCATCCCCCCTTGTCCTGTCCCAACAGCCCCTGCTCAAAGCCCCTCCCCAGCTTTCTCAGAGGCCCCTTGAAGCACTCAAAGGCTGCACCAAGGTCTCCCCGCAGCCTTCTCTGCTCCAGGCTGAACACCCCCAGCTCTCTCCCCTGTGCTCCCAGCAGAGGGGTTCCACCCTTGCATAATTTTTGCAGCCCTAAGATTTTGGGCTATCTTGAGTCTCTGGTCACAATCTAAATATAGATTGGCCTGAACACATAGCCATTAGAGGACAACTAAGACCTGACAGAGCCCAATTAAAGTTACCATGAGACTACAATTTTTTCTTTTTTCTTTTCTGTATCTTCTCTGCAAATTTTCTCTCTGAGATAACAGGAAAAATGTGAAGTCTTCTGGCCACTGTGCTACCAAGGCATAGACCTTGTTTGTTTTTTTCCTGGTGATTCCTTCATGCTTACGATTTAAGCCAGAGGCATCCGTCGTTGTTCTGCTTAATCTGGTGGTTGGGGTATTTTAGAAAGGTGCAACATCAATCGATCTGAAAGATCTTGCACGGAAGACTGAAATTTAATCTGCCAAAGAATGCAGCAAACTGGGTTGATGTGCATTAACAATATTGCCTAATGGGCACTGGCGGAGGAGCCGTTTTGGTGAAACCTGTGATTAGTTCATGGTCAAAACTTTTGTTATTTTGAGTATATTATTTTCAGTAAGGAAAATGGCACTTTCCTGTGGACATGCTAAGGATATTAATGGAATGCTGCAGCATTCAACATGCTTAAGAGTGTAGAGATGTTGCCTTCTGAATTTTCATAGGGATGTAAACATCTATCTTCCCTTTTGATTTTTATGGAAGTTATGCATGCACATCCTTCGGTTTTGAACATCCAGCCCATAAATTCTTTTAAAAAGTTGCCAAAAGGCTCACTTGCAGTAAAATTTCTTAATGGAGGAAAAAAGCTTACTCCATCATTAGGAATAGCTTCTGAACCTGCTTACATCATTGGTAAGACTACATCAAGAATGATACATCTTGTTGATGTCTCTGTGACAAGAAGGATGTGGAGATAGCGAAGAGAGGTAAAGATCAGCCACAAAAATGGTTTTGAAGCCGAAAAGCAAGCCTTAAGATGCAGGCCTTGAAAAACTCAAATTATATTTCTATATGAAGAGAAGTTGGATGGGCAACTCTCCTTGTATCTACTTGTATATGGAGCAGATTCCTGCTAATGAGTGGCAGTTTAGTTTTGCAGAGAAAAGTGTTTAGATACAAAGACTGAAGTCAACAACAGATAAATTCATCTCTAAACCAGGGCTTGGTTTGCTTGTCTCAAAGATCACTGAAGTAGGAGCAACTTCCTAGGCGACTGTGATGAGTGTACTCTCCGCTGGATCAAAAACTGACTGGATGGCTGGGCCCAGAGAGTGGTGGTGAATTGAATTAAATCTAGCTGGTCACCAGTGGTGTCCCCCAAGGCTCAGTTTTGGGGCCTGTTGTCTTTAATGTCTTTATCAATGATCTGGATGAGGGGATTGAGTGCAGCCTCGGTAAGATTGCAGATGACACCAAGTTGGGAGGGTGTGTTGATCTTCTTGAAGGTCAGGAGGCTCTACAGAGGGCTCTGGACAGGCTGGATCAATGGTCTGAGGCCAGTTGTGTGAAGTTCAATAAGGCCAAGTGCTGGGTCCTGCACTGGGGCCATAACAACCCCCTGCAACGTTACAGGCTTGGGGAAGAGTGGCTGGAAAGCTGCCCAGCAGAAAAGGACCTGGGGGTGTTGGTCGA
>NW_010399284.1:102289-130228 GCF_000710305.1 Buceros rhinoceros silvestris | reverse complement strand
GAAAGCTGCCCAGTGGAAGAGAACCTGGGGGTGCTGGTCAACAGCTGATTGAATATGAGCCAGCAGCATGCCCAGCTGGCCAAGAAGGCCAACAGCATCCTGGCTTGTATCAGCACTAATGTGGCCAGCAGGAGGAGGACTCAAAGGATGCAGACTCAAAATATTCTTAAGAGAAGCCAAAGAGCGGCTGGGAGAACTGGGGTTGTTTAGCCTGGAGAAAAGGAGGCTGAGGGGAGACCTTACTGTTCTCTACAACTACCTGAAAGGAGGTTGGGGGTTGGTCTCTTCTCCCATGTGGTAAGTGACAGGATGAGAGGAAATGGCCTTGAGTTGTGCCAGGGGAGATCTAGGTTAGATATCAGGAAGAACTTCTTTACTAAGGGGGTTGTGAAGCATTGGAACAGGCTGTCCAGGGCAGTGGTGGAGTCTCTGTCTCTGGAAGTGTTTAGCAGACGTGTGGATGTGGTGCTGAGGGACATGGTTTAGGGACCCTGGCAGTGCAGGGTGAACAGTTGGACTCGATGATCTTAAAGGTCTCTTCCAACCAAATGATTCTGTGATTCTATGATTATATCTAGAGTCTTTATAATGTGTTTAGGTTTATATTTCAAAAGCTTAAACCCTGTTTTGGGAGAAGTCATTTGACCTGTATATGCAGAAGTAATTCGTAGTTCTCATGTGAAACCTCTTTCCTGACAGGCTGTGAGCACAGAGGGTTGCCTCAGTGTGTTAACAGCCTCTAAGTACTGCATTAAAATAGTTCTTATGATATTATTTTTAAGGGTGGGTGCTGGTCACTTGTGCACATTAGGATTTCTTCCTCTCCACCACCCAGTTGGTTAACTGATATTTTTTTTTTTTTTTTTATTATGCTCTTCTGGAGGGTGATTACAACTGGAAAGTGATTACAACTGGAGAGTGATTACAACCGGAGAGGGGGTGTCCTGGTGGCAGAACGATGTTTGCAAACCCACAGAAACAGTTATGAAGACTGGGGATGTTTGAGGGCACAGGGTCTGCTGAGATAGTGCCAAGCGAATTCCAGGGCAGGAGGTGGCAACCATGGTATCTCCTTGGCTAAGTCTAGCCTAAGGAGGAATTAGTACAAACCAATAGAAATGGATCTTTAGATGGAGCTGAGGATCTGATGTCTATACTGCAGGGCTTTTTATGTTGGATTAGCTTTAGTCTGGCTGCATGGGCTGAAGACCCCTTTGCAGCTGGAGTGTATTATGTGCATGTCTGGAGTGAACCTTCCAGTTTGGTTTTATCCAAGAGGAATGACCTTCATGCACTCAGAGACCAGTCCTTGTGAAACAGCCAGTAAGCAGGGATTCTCAGAAGGGTTGCCTGAAAAGCATGCTCCTCCTCTGGGCTAAAATGCTTCATGTGGATGTTGCTTTTGTGACAGCCATGAGGATGAAACTGGATAGAAATGTCTCCAACACATCCTGCTTTGGAAGGAACTTGTTGCTTTCTCTGAGAGAAGGTCCAGGAATAAGTGAATGAAGATGAAGTTTAGACAGGTAGGAAAACAAACCCAGAAGCCAACCAGCTATATTGGCAGGTCGAACAAACCTTCCCGTAACACTCTGCTGTGGGGTAAATGATACTCTGCCCACTGCATTGATTTGTCAGGTGGGTTTTGAATAACAGAACATCTTTGTCAGTGCACTAAAAGCAAATTTAACCTTCACCCTTTTGCAAAGCTTTCTGGCCTGAATCCTCTCAATCTTCTCAAGAACATTGAGAAAAAACTGCTGGCACCGAAGAGCTGTACTGACCCAAGAATATGGGCCCAGCTCCTGGAGAAACAAGGCCAGGAGTAACTTTACCTGGAAATTAAAAGAGCATTTCCAAAAATTAGAAACCTTGAGTTCTGGACTGGCCTTCCAATGGCTGTAATAAGGCAAATCACTTCAATGTTGTATAAATGAAATGCCCAGTGGATTGATTGGACTCGGATGGTCCCTTCGTAACAGAAAAATGTACTATAACTTATAACATACTATAACTTACAATATAAAATAGTTTCCAATGTGAATTGTGTTTATCTTAGCATCTGACTTTTTTTAAAAATGATTTGACCATCTAGCCATTACGAGTTGTAGAACTGTAGGCTGATGATACACTTTTAACTCATTCAGGAAAATATGCTTCCATTCATACGGAGTCTGATCTGTGCTATTGCATTTTATGTTCTCAGCAAAATGCCTTGGTGAATAAGAGCTTTTTTATTAAATTTACGCCATCATAGCTTCTTTTTAACATTTGCTAAAGATTAATATTACTCTATGGTTTAGTCATAAAAGAACAGGTCCTTATAATGAACTGTGACAAGAGAGAGGTGAAGAAGAACCTTGATTGACAGATCTGATATAATGACACAGAAGATAACATACAATCCACAATCCTGGTTTCTTCATCCTTTATGTATGTTCAACTGTAGGAAAAATAGAGGAAAAAAGCTTTTTATTGAAAGAAAAAAACTGCTAGACTGCTTGCTTACAGAAAGCTTATATGAATCTCTGCTGCAGAGGAGTGAAGGACATGTGTGACTGTCCATCACCCTCTTCCTCTTAGTAGGGAAATGGTAACGTTCTCTCACTGATCACTGGGGCTTAATGGAGGAACCGTTTGTCTAAGATGTCCTTGGTGCTCTTAATTTATTCTGCAGTTTCTTTGGTGGCTGAAGACTGAGAAGACTGTGGGGAAGATGTTAAATATCCAGAGCATTTTGGACATATGTTTCTCTCTTATATCTTGATCTCCTTCTGCCCAAGGGGAAAAAAAAAGGCTTCCAACCTGTAGCTTGGTTGTCTAACTGAACAAAGCTTCTGTCATTGTGCCGCACAGCTGCCCCTGATGACATAACTTGAAGGAGAGAGATCAGGGAGTGCTGATGCTGATGGAGTGGCAGGGAAATTTGGTTCCTCTGCTTCAGGGGCTGTTGGGAAGCTGATCACTATGTCCTGGTGGCTGACTTAATCAGCAGAAGCATGGCCTCAATACACTTCTTCAGCAGTGAAAAAGGGTCAGACCACTTTTGGAGAGGAGCTGTGATCGGTGAGGAAGTGGAGGGAGCAAAGTTTACAAATCTATAAGAAACCAGACCTCCCAGGCTTAATTTCTCCACAAAATACCCTGATTCAACCTGCCAGGCCCCAATTGTACCTGCCAGATACAATCATAGTGTGCACAAGTCATGGTTTTCTCAGGTGCGAAGCTTCGCTTTGTTCCAACATGTGTGACATCATACTCTGCTTTTCCAACATCACATCCAACATCCTGTCAACACTGCACTTCCAAGGGAATGTTTTCTGCTCAAATACTGTGTATATCCGAACTAGTTTGTTCTACCTTAGAACGGCGTTTGCTGTGGCTGGAAGTGTCACCCTGAATCCCAACAACTGCCTGGTTTTAAAGAGACTTGAGTTTGTATTTACTTGTAACTTTAATCTCTCTAAAACTGCTGAAAGAATGATTTTGACTTAGTAGTCTTTGTTTCTTTTGTTTAAAGATGTGTTTAATTCTTCTTAAAAAAAACTTTCCCAATGAGATATTATTATTAAAATGTCTGTATTAAACTCAATGCCATGAATAATTCATAGTGTAATTCTGAAAAAAATTGCCATGCAAAACTACAATAATTAGTTTTATGTGATAGGAAAAGCCTTAATTTCATCTTCAGACAGGAAGTGAACATTTATTTAGATATACTATTCATGGTATACTAAATTATGGCATAAACTAGTGTTTGTAATTTAAAATATGACAAGTTAATTTGA
This sequence comes from Buceros rhinoceros silvestris, assembly GCF_000710305.1. Classification (NCBI taxonomy): domain Eukaryota; kingdom Metazoa; phylum Chordata; class Aves; order Bucerotiformes; family Bucerotidae; genus Buceros; species Buceros rhinoceros. The sequence continues at coordinate 126,440 of NW_010399284.1, read as the reverse complement.
AAACCAGCCCTAAGATGCAAACTTGTACGTTGCCACCTACCTGATAAAATTGATTAGTTTTTATTTTATGCATTTGCTGTTAAGTGGGTGGTTTTAAAATGTGATTGCACATTTAAAATAAGACTTGAGCCCATGATGTCGCCTTTTATGTGGGGTTTCTTTTGCAGCTTACTCATAATGTTTTGAGTAGTACTATCTATAATTTTCTGAGAACATAATGACAATTCTCATTAATTGCTTCCCGTCTTTAAAGAAGTTGTGGCATGGCTGGATGGAGTTATGGCATGTTCCTCAAACTAGTACTTCCTGAAATGGGGATCGGAAGCCGCCTAAATACTGTTGTACAAATACCGACGTACACCTTCCCAAAGGAGACTGCTGGGCACGTTTGAGTCAAGCTGTCATCTGTTCTCTTGCTGACATCTTGAAAAAGCTCCTCCCTGTCTCAAGCACGGAGTGAGGAACTGTGCTGAGTAAGCACCCTGAACTTTTTTCCTGCTGTATACTGTTTTGCAGAATACTGAATTTCTGGTTATTCACTGAATGGTGTTTTTTCAACTTAATCAATCACTGTGTACACAACAAATAAGAAAAACCCCGATTTTAGTTCTGACAGCTGCGAATGGCAAAGCTTCCAGGCTTGTGCTGCAAGAGGGGCTCAGCTATTCTCACATTCTTTTTTGAGCTCAGTTCTTGGGCTGCTGGATGTTGATGTGTGCTTTTCAAGAAGCTGGTGAGATGGAATGTTGTGTTGCTTGCATTGGTGCCCATTAAGGTGCAAAGTTTAGTTTACACTGGGTGGGTCAAACTGACCCTTGGGAGCTGTGAGACCAGGAGGTCAGGAGGTGAGCTGGGGATCTGCGGCTTTGGCTCAGCAATAGCTTGGGTGCTGTCAGCTGTAGTTGTGAAGTTTATGCAGTCTGTTGGATACAGGGGTAAAATGAAGTACTGAATAAAATCCTATGCACAAAGCAGAGCTGAGGCCCTGCCAGAAAGGACCTAAGGAGCTAATGGCGTCTGTCCAGTGACACCTGCATGCAGTGGGTTTACTGCAGTGTGTGCGGACAGTTATAATTCTGGCATTTCCAAACTTCTGAGCATCTGATTTTGTGATTTTACCCTGACTCGAATGAACGATTTGAATGGATTAATGCTGTAAAAAAAGGGGCTGTTGAATTGCAAGCGGTGACTCAGAGCAGTCGCTAAGCGCTGATTGGTGTCGTCTGTTGAGTTGGACGGCAGTTATGTCTGAACCACACAGTGCTGTGAACATTGCACGCAGTGTTTTTAATACGAGCAGTGGCAAGTGAATCAGGCCTTGTCTTTCTGTATTAAAATACAAACGTGTGGTGCACACCTGCCTCAAAACCTCTTAAAAGCCTTCAGTGAAGTGAAGAGTTCAGCATAGCTCTGCATTTGAAGAATTCTTCCCCTGCTCTCCTGAATTTAAGATCCTTTTCTATTGGTAGTTGTTGAAATGAGTTTGCTGTGGTTTAATTATTCAATTAACATCTAGGACAAGAGAAAAAGGCCTCAAGTTGTTCCAGAGGAGGTTGAGGCTGTCCCTGAGGAACCATTTCTTCCCCGTTGGGGTTGTGCAGGGCTGTCCCAGGCTGCCCAGGGCAGTGGTGGAGTCCCCATCCCTGGAGGGGTTTCCCAGCTGTGTGGAGGTGGCGCTGAGGGACAGGGGTTAGTGGGAACCTGGCTTGGTAGTTGTTGAAATGAGTTTGCTGTGGTTTAATTATTCAATTAACATCTAGGACAAGAGAAAAAGGCCTCAAGTTGTTCCAGAGGAGGTTGAGGCTGTCCCTGAGGAACCATTTCTTCCCCGTTGGGGTTGTGCAGGGCTGTCCCAGGCTGCCCAGGGCAGTGGTGGAGTCCCCATCCCTGGAGGGGTTTCCCAGCTGTGTGGAGGTGGCGCTGAGGGACAGGGGTTAGTGGGAACCTGGCAGGGCTGGAGGAATGCTGAGACTTGATGGGCTTGAAGGGCTTTTCCAACCAAAACGATTCTCTGATCCTATGGCCTTGAGCATACCTGGACATTTGACATGGGCAGTAAGGCAGAAGTGCACTAGATAAGGGTTATTGCTATGAGAGTGTTGAAAATAGCACTGGTATATCTAAATTATTCCCAAGAATTCTTTTTAGTGTGTTTTTTTTGTGTCTCCATGATGATTTTGGGACTACCTCATTAGTGACTGGTACCTAGTTTAAATATCTGGAAAACCAGGAAGATCCACTCTTGCTCTTTGTACCACGCCGTTTTCTCTAATATGAAGAGGCTATAAAATGTTAGCAAATAATTTTTTTCTCTGTTCCATTAAAGGCATCATCAGAATAGTCTTCACAGCAGTTTTGACACCTTCTGGAACTTCGTATTCTGTGCAGAACAGTGCATATTCATTTCATCAAAGCTTATGTATGCAAACTTTTGTTGTGCTAATGTAAGCTCCCTCAGGGTTCTCTGTGGCACTAGCACAATTTTTAACATTTTGACTTCTGCGCTGCTGGATTTTGTGTATGTCACCTAAAAAGCAGCAAGAATTTTGTTTCATTTTTGTTGTTATTGCCAGTTCTTTGTTCCTTCAAAGGCTTTTCAAGGCATTTCCCTCTCTTTTTGTGGATGCGCTGATTTCTTTCCGTGATTTAAACTCAGAAGATTTTCTCTGTAACTTTTTGAAGTGACGGGTTCTCTTTGAGCTTTCAAAGGCACTGCAAGATACAGGGTTGTGTCGTTATCTACACTGTCAGATTCTTTCTGCAGTAACAAAAGAGCCATCGAAAGACTCTCTACAGCAAGATGAGAACTTCTTGTGGAGGTGCAGAAACCCTGCCTAAGGTTTCTTCTCATTGCTCCTGGTGGACCAAGTGTCAACATGCCAATGGCGTTGTTGTGAGTAGCACAGCGAAGTCACATTGCCCTTCTGAAGTGAGCTGCAGCTTCCTGGTGCAGGTCCCAAGCCCTGAAAAATGATAGGGCAGGATCAAAAATATTTTCATTTTTGTATGTAAAATTTCTACCATATGGTTTAGTGGCTCGATCCAGTTTCTGCTGCATTGTGCATGAACCTTTTCTGGCATTGGTGTTTCAGTGGACGATGTGTTCCCTAAAGCTGGAGTCATGTAAAGGAACGTTAGGGTTACGATTCCTACGGGAGGGAGAAGGGAAGCATTGGGTCAGCAGTTCATATCCAAAAGAGTAAAAGAATAAGGATTTTGCAACATGGTTGAAAAGAATCAGTGAAAATGAAAGCGTTTCCCCCGCAATTAAAGAGAGAAACCCATGGTGTTTTGAAACAGCAGAGAAAGCACTAGGTTTCTTCTGTGAGCTCCCAACATCATAAGCAGCATCACAGATACGAAGATGTGAGAACAAAAGCCTGTGAACTTAGATAAGTGCTATAATAAAAAAGGACATTTTCAGCTAACAGAAATGTTTAGAAGGTGGCCAAGCCCAGTTGACTTAGTTGAATTCGCTTGTACAAAGGTCTGTGTCTTTGCCATATGACATGATAAATAATCCTCTCTGGAGTGCAAGTTATGACTTAAAAAAAATTCTGAGTGTCAATTCCAGGCCCAAGGGTCCGATCTGACTGTTGGGTTTTATCACTTGTGAATTTTTGCCAGCTAGCAGCCTTAAAGCTGAGGTGAAGCCTACCAGCAAGATACGGCTCCTATGACACAATTTACTGTTGGTAGAATGAAGATTAACTTCTGCTAAAAATAGAGTGATATTTGCAGTTCAGTTTCTTAAAAATAAATCTACATTTTCTATTGCAAGTGCTTTTGTGGTATGTCTCTGCATTACTGACCACATCACCCTCTACAGTGTAATTATGGAGAAATACTATTGCTCCTGGAGAAATATGATGTGTATTAATTTTCTGTTTCATCGACATGTTCCGTTTACTTTGCCTAAGTAACTACTGAGAGCAAAATGATTCCATTTTAAAGATGGGAGAAACGTTATTGTCCCATGTAGGTGGTAAATATTCACGCTTCCATATTTACAGAATTGTTTCTATGCTGTTTATTTAAAACTTCATTTTAGAAAAAGAAATAAGCTCCTTTCAGTGTATTTAACATTTGTTAAATGTTAACTGTATTGTGCCTTGAAATACTTAATTTTCTGGAAAGTGTTTTAAAATTATGTCTCGTTTTAACACGGTCAAGGCAAATTTTCATTTTAATTCTGATGGGAACAGGATCGGGCCAGTAGATCTTAGATTCCTTTTAAAATGGTGATTGACATTTTAAACCAGTTGGAGGTTTTTAAAAAAATGAGTTTGAGGACTGAAATTGATTTAATTGCAATAGATGAGTGTGTGATTTACTGATTTTATGGGTTTTATGAAAAGAGCACCTGTAAAGTCACGATGGGGGAATTTTTTAGCATAAATATTTTAAGTTCTGTCCCAGACAAGAGAAGCAAATGAATATGCACTGATGTTATTTGTATAAAACTAAATAAACTTGGAAGTATATTCAAGGTGATGCTTTAGGAATAACTATTTGGGATATGGATTGCTATCACTTCCTTGCTTTCTGCAATTTTTATTTCCATTTTCCAGTGTATTACCAGGTTTATTTTTTTGGCACCAGCTCATTGTTAAAGATCTGTAAAACTTCTCTTTTTGCACATTACTGACATTCTTTGTCATACCTGCATGGTTCTGCGTGAGGTCCCTTTATACATCTTAGAGCTTCTTGGATTTAAACCAAGCCCGGGAACTGCTGCTGGAGGCTGGGGGAGCAGGTCCGCTCTTCATCTCTCTCTTTTAAGAGTTGAGTTGCGGTGAATGAACTCCTCAGTTATTTGAACTTCACTTAATGTAAATGCTCCATCTTCAACAATTCCCTCTATGTCAGCTCTGGAGGTTTGTGGTTCAGAGGCTTGTGATGGATGAAGCAAACAGATTGTGTTTACATGCCTTGCAAGGCAGACAAATCCAAACGAAACCAGTAAATTCTGGAAACTCTTTCATGTCTCACTTTCTCCATTGTCGCTGAGGTTAGATTAGGTTTTCAGAGTCCTCCTCCTGCAGCTCTTGGCTTGTGGTCTGAAAGATGACGATTCTGCTTTGTCTTGGTACAGCCATGTATAGTCTTGGCTCGTGTCTCAGTTCAAAAAAAACCCCCCTTCTCAGCTCTGTTCTAATAGTGTTGCTTTGTTTACTAGGTGTCAGAGGCTCAAGAGGCTCTTCGGTGTGCCTGTCCTCCCAGCAGAGGGACTCCATCCCTCTGATCATGTTTGTGGCCTCCTCTGGCCCCGCTCCAGCAGGTCCATGTCTGTGCTGTGCTGAGGAGCCCAGAGCTGGACCCAGCACTGCAGGGGGGTCTCCCCAGAGCAGAGCGCAGCAGAGGGGCAGGATCCCCTCCCTTGAGCTGCTGCCCACACTGCTGGGGATGAGCCAAGCACACTGAGTAGCTTCTGGGCTGCAAGCACATGTTGTCAACTCTTGTCCCACTGTCTTTCTGAGCCATTCCCCAGCATTTGACCACGTCTGTGATAAATTTATAATTCGTTCTTATTTTGAGTTGGAATCTCTCATGTTTCAACTTCTGTCTGTTGCCTTTTAAGACTGATTTTGAGCCTTCTCCTCTTAATGTCATGCAAACCCATATTTTTCAACATCTCCTCATGTGTCCAGTGTTCCAGACCCCTAACCATTTTGGTGCTCTATATAGGGCTTTCAATCTGTCTGTCTGTCTATCTGTCTCTCTACCTACCTACATACCTCTTGGCCTGTCTTCCTATAGTTTGGTACTGCTGTATGTAGACAATCTTTGTAGCAAATGGCTGATTTCCTAAAGCAGAGGGTAATAAACAACTTCTTTAAGCAGTTCTGTAATGACAGCTTCACAGTCAAACTGTACATGGGCTGCATAGGTGGAATCACATGTTTTTAAGTCAAAGGGTCATTCTCAGTGCAGTTTGAAAGAGATTTCGTACATTTTGTGATTACAATGCAATTTTTAATTCCACGTCTAAGTGCTGTTTTTTCCTTTCCTATGCACATCTTCCTCAGTTACCATGTTTGTCTCCATAAGTGATGTGTACAAAGAGGGCGGCTGCAGTCATATGGTTTACAAATGCAAAATGCCTGCAATTAGTATTTCCTTTTGGAAGCTGAACTTACAGAAATACCATAAAATAAAGGTAAAGCAAACAAAAGGAGTTAAAAATATAAAATATATAGAAAAGTGTGGCTTTTTTAAACTGCAAGGATCTGGAATGAGCTTTCAGATGATAAATAGCATATTGTCTTCTTACTGCTTTTATTTTCTTCTTTTACCTTGGTTATTAGAAGAACAAATGATGATGGAATTTAGACGATGAGCTGGGAGGAGATCGAATGTGATATTTGCAAGTCCTTAAAGATGAAGGTAGCAGAAAGCCAAATGAGTTCTGAAAAGGGACATTTCATGGAGTGATTTATCTGATGCGGTGTTGCCATTTGTTGTATAATTTCCATCTTGTTGCTATGGGAACCAATTTTACTGTTGCGGTGATTGTTAATCAGGATTTGTAGTTGTACCATTTTTACCACAAGGCCTTATATCCTTACAGATTAACTTGTGGTTGTCACTGACAGTGGTGTACATCAAACATTATCACCAGAAATAAAATCTGACCAAGCTCACTGTCATTTTTCTCACCGTTATCAGAATCAGAGAGCAGAAGCTGAAGTTAACTTTTACAGGAACTCAAGGATTCTGCTTCAGTGCCAATTCCAGGAAGAGAGGAAAAAAAAAAAAGCAAGCTTCTGCCTTACAGGCTAATAATTTTATTTTTCATTTAAATGGAAGTGAATTGAGGACTCTGGAGATAACGTTTTGTACTTACTGCTTCTTTAAGCATCTCTTAAGGTAGAATTAAAGCTTAAGGTCATCTACACTTAAGAACTTTTCTCCTTATATTATGAAAAGAGAGAGAATTGTGTTTATGGACAGAGGATTCAACAGTTTAGATATCTTAGCAGTGTAAAAATTCTGCATCTTTTCAATCTTCCCTCTGGTTTTACAACTGTCCCTGCAAAGAGGGTGTTGGCAGGAATACGGACAAAAGCGGTGACACAGTGTAGATTGTATTATCCTTTGCTTCAGTTAAAAGAGGATACTGGGATCAAAGAATGTGACTTCTCTGGTCCTGGTCCTGCTCTGTTCTCTGTCAGGTGAATAGAAATGGGAAAGGGAATTCTTCCTCTCCAAATTTACCCTCTTGGTGACTTGAAGAGCTTGGCCTAAGTGTTTGTCCAGACACCCAAAGTCTGCTTGATTCCTTTTATATATCTTACTGGTTTCTTTGCTCCCAAATACCAAAATCACGTTAATTCTGAAGAAGGCAGTTGGTAAATTGTAAGCTGATGAAAGGCTGCACTCAAAAATCACAGAAAACTTGAGAAACATGCTCCATATTGGAGCCTGTTGATGACCACTATTGTTCAGTGTACATCAGATATGAGTTTAATGGAATCACTAAACAAAATGCTTGTCTCAGGGTCCAGAACTCTGATAGCAGAGCTCCCATTCTCCATTCCACTGGTCAGCACCTTTAATTTGCACGGTGAAAAGTTGTCTCACACAATTTGTGGTGGATCATGAGATGAGATTATGTGGATCTTGTCATTTGAGAACCCACACTGATCCAGGGGTTATTTTCGTGTCTCCTCTGTTATTGAAGTAGTGTTTTGGCAGAGTAACTCATTCATTGGCATGGCTCCCATGGTTGTGTTTGTCTGATGGTATATTATTCAGTAGGATACAGCCAGGTAACGTTTTATGTTATTCACGTAACGTGAATACATTATTACGTATTTCACAAAACCCCTTGGATTGTCAGCTTTTTCCCTGACATACCAAATTCACAGCTTCTCTGATTTCCCTGTTGAGGCAGGAACATCTAAGTAACAGTTTTGTTTTCACTCCATTGTATTCCAAGTACACTGAGGGCTGTAATATCAAAATATTAGCAAGGTGCTAGTCACCTTTTTTTTTTTTTTTAAAACCCTTTCCTGATTTTCTTTCTCACTTCTTTCTCCTTTAGCTGCTGCTGATACCCAGCCCCCACTATAATTCTGATTGGCTAAATTAATTCTGCAGCATCCTGCTGTGAATAATTATGTTCATCCAGTGTGGAGCTGGATGCCTTTCTCTCCCCCCTCTCCTCTCTTGCCTAAATTATAATGTGACAATTGAAGCTCACAGCTGGCTCATCGGAGGTGGCCAGTTTGGGAATTGGCACATCTGAATGTGCCTCTCCGTTAACTCTCTGCCTTGATTGCTTAAGACAAGACATATGTAAACCCCGTGATTATTACCATTTTGTGCGTTTCACAAAGATACCGCTTTAAACTGCAAAGCTGTTGTGTTGGTTGGGGGAGGGGAAATTACAGGAATTTTTCTCTTCCCCTCCCCACAGTTCCCTCCAACAATAAATAGCTGTCAGACTTCTGTCAAGAATGAAATTATAGGAGCACATGAGGCCTTGATTACATTGTTTTGGATAGATTGCTATTAGCATACTGAAATGAAGTCTAATTTTTCAGTGCTTTAGCTCAGTCAAGAATCAAGTGACATGGGAGGGGGAAGGGATATCATCTCCAAGAAGTGAATGATGTAATTCCATGCAACCGTTCATAGCCTGTTTCGGTTATCGGTGGTTAAAAACAAACAACGAAATAAATAAATGTGTTCTGCTGAAATGTGTGATTAGTTGGGAGGTGAGGCAAAACTGGCGGATTACTGAGCAGTTCAGGTTATGTGTCAGTCTTTGTGCACTTATTAAAGACATCTTGAAAGCAAATTGCTGGATATTTAATCCATCCTCATGAAGCTTTTAGTTCACTCAGTACGTTTCGATTTTAAAGTTGAAAATAAACTTATTTTTTATTAGCACATTGCCAGTTCTGGCTGCTGTGCCTCCTCTGATGATACGCACTTATTATCCCTTAATGTGTAGGGCAAGTGCCCTTGTTGTGATTTTCTTGTTTACAAATTCTGAGGATGAGCACACATCGCTCGCTTAGTTTGAAAATCTGTCAATTTGTATTCCGTGAGTGTCTTAACCTTTAGATGCTTTAGGATCTGTGGCTCCTAAGTTGGAAGTTTTATTAGTCACAGATACGTTGTTTTAACCACCTCTGTTTTGGTGGGGTGGAAATAAATAAAACTTGTTTTGACTGATTCCTGAAACAATCGACCTGGAGTTTGGAAAGGGTCAAGATTCATTTGGGTTTACTGGGATGACTGAGAGCAGCAAGAAAAGAGCACGAGCTGTACATGATGATACATAAAAATTCTCCTTGCATGAGCTTGAGTTGGCCTTCGGGACCAGACACACAAGACACCCAAGTTAAGCATTTAGAATGGATTTACACCACTACATCATGAATTTGCTGGATGATGCATACCATGCAGAAAGTTTGTATTGAGAACTTTGTGATTTGAAATGCTGAGCACTTTATTATAACATAATGTGACTGCATTGGCTGCAGATGGTAATTGCAGCTAATTCTGTTGGAAGTATCCCTAAAACTAAACAAAGTTCCTTACTTAGTCTTAAATGAGAGTTTTGAGATCTGCTGTTTTGGAGATCTCTTCTTCCTCAAAGCGAACGTGGTTGACTTTGTTGGAAAGGTGGAAGTCTCTTGGTTCAGTGGCTCATGCAGCCTGTGGAGCTCATTGGCACATCTGTGAATGCCAGGAGTTTACCAGAGGTCAGAAGGTGCTTAGAGAATTTTAGAGGAGAAACATGCCTGAAGAGCTCTTTTTTTAACACAGAGATGCCTTTAGTGCAGGTGAATGTAGATGAGATAATCTATGAAGAAATACCACGATGTGCCTACAGTGTTACACCAGGCAACAGCTAAAGCACCACCAAAGAAAGGGACCCACGTATTCTTTTGGTCAGATCCAGTGTGGATGTTCTTAGGTTTCTGTGCAATATTGAGCATCTAACTAAAAGTTAGTATTTTCCTGGGGTTTGTCTTTATGTGTACTACAGGTGGGTGGTATGAAATTCTAAAGCTTGTCTTGCACTGTTGCAGTAGGTTGGACTTTCCTGAACACTTCCAATGTAAAGATGAAAAGACAATTCAAAAGATAGCTCTTACTAAAGTAGATATTATTAATTTCCATGTTTTAAATGGTTTCACTCTTAGGTGCAGAGAGTAATGGAGAGAAAGGGAAGGAGTGTAAGGTGATGTGGAAACAAAGGGATTTGTAGGTGAAAAACTTGTGCCCAAACTCACTTTGTGCATGGACTCACCACTAAATCTTTCTTGTAAAGTGGTGAGATGCTCCATCCATGATCAGCCGACTAACTGCCTTCCAAGTCTCAGTCTAGACTGAGCGTGGGGCTCAGCTGCACTACCCTGGCCAAGGAAGGAGAGGTGAACCTTCATGTGAGTCTTCTGAAGACCTGGAATGAACCAAAACCACTTCAGCCCTTACCTCGCTATGTGACTCACAAAACCCCTTGGCAGTCAGATGAATTAGTACAACCTTGTGGTCTCCCACCAGAAGCATAGCCCACACTGGGTAATAATTATTTTGTAATTTCTAAGCTGTCTTGGCCTGTGATATGACTATGAGGCCAAAGCATTAAAGTCAATGCCTGAAAATTTACTGTGGTGGTTTTGAGGAACATTTAAGACATCCTTTGGTTATAGCTCATAGCTTAGTAATCACTTCTGTTCTGGCTGTGACATGGGAGCCCTGGGAAAGATGAAAATAACGCAGTGTAGTTTGGTTCTCTGCTATGCCTGAGGCTTGCAAAGTGAACCTGGTAGTTCTGAAACACACCTTTTATATCCATTGCAGTGAATTCTTGCTGATATTTTGATGCAACCTCAAAAAGCACATTGTATTGTCATTGCATCAGTTCACTAAGAAATATCTCTCAGGTGAATAATATCACCTTTGAAATTGGTGTATAGTAATGTCTGGAAATGACATAGAGCTCAGAGCACTGAAGTTATTGTCAAACCAAGAAAATTTTTCTTCCCTTGGAATCAGAGGAAAAAGTAAGCTCTCTAAATGGAAAAGGACAGATTCACAGAAGAAAACAATTTTTGATTTTAACTGGCAAGATGAACTCAGATAAGAAGTAGAGAGAAAAGTATACAGTTAAAAAATATGCTTAAGTGTCATTTAGAGAATCCTAATCCAACAACTAAAGAATCTTAAAATTTCTACATAACATTTCCAAATTCTAAAAATCTAAAAATATTTGTGCATGGGCTAAGCAATATTTCTTGCATATTTTTAATGGATTGGTTCTACCAAGCTGTCCAAACCCTCAGTAAGGGCAATGCAGCCTCTTTGGCTGAAGCTGATGGCTGTTGATGTCGGAAGGCACCAAGTGTTGCTTGGTTTGAATCAAGTTCTCACAAACTAATACTAGAAAAGCAAAATTTGTAATTTGAGAGAATGCTTTAATTGCACTGGTGTGAATATCATATGAGCATTTCTTACAAGTCACTGGAGTTACAAGTTTAAAAGAGGTTAATCAGAGGAATAGATCTGTTAGACGTTTCAAGTGCTTTACAAAAAAATGTGAGAGAATGCAAACTCATGTTAGTATCTGCATGGCTTAATAAAAGAGACAAATGATGTGCTAACACAGCCAGAGGGAAAATTGTTATATCACTTATTTCCCGAGAAATGTGAGTTTCAGGCAGCACCAACCCAGCACTCATACACTTGTGACAATACTATTGGTTAACTAACCAGTGATAACTAAACACACACCTCTGAATGACATCATTTAAAACACATCACATGATATCAATGGGAACAAACCCATTAAAGTGCTTCAAATGCACACAACTAGTCAGGAATTTAACACACGCTATTTGTGGCCCAAATTTTGATTAATTTGTTGATACATTACATCATACTTAAGAACGTAAAAAAACATTAAGTAATTATGTTCATCATGGTCACATCAAATGGGCTCTGAAACAGACTACCAAGAAGCAATGGGAATTTTCTCCATGTGTCAACATTTTCTTGTTACAGATACTTTCGTCTCTTTATGTGTGTGTGTGTGTGTGTGTGTGTGTGTATAAACACTGGAATGGGCTGTCCAGGGCAGTGGTGGAGTCCCCTTCCCTGGAGGTGTTTAACAGACGTGTCGATGTGGTGCTGAGGGACATGGTTTAGGGATCCTGGCAGTACAGGGTGTATGGTTGGACTTGATGATCTTAAAGGTCTCTTCCAACCAGATGATTCTGTGATGTATATAATGTGTGTCCACACCTGAATTTAAATGTCTTTAAATGCAGTAGTTGTCCAAGTTCTCACTGTAGTCGCGGTTGGTGCAGTATGCAGAGCTGCCCTGCCAATGCCGTGTAGGTCTGCTTTAGAGTATGCTACTCACAGGGCAGGTGATGACTTTCCCAGCCTCGTACCGATTGTAGATAGGAAACAAGGACGTGGAAACAGAACTGTGCAACTAATCTGACTCTTTAACAAAGTTCATTTGAAAAAGTTTTTCATGATATAATTTAAAATTTTCCTGTTGAAAACAAAGGAAACTATGTGAAACAAGTTCTGTCATTTAAAACCAAGTGTCTCCATCTGGGGCACCTCTAGGAAGATAAAAAGCAAGAAGCAGCTGAACTTTACCAAGAGTTTAGAGATATGAATACTCTTACCAGATGTGAGAAATCCCGCTTTTGGCTCCTTCCTTTGCCTAACAGGATCTTTCCCAGCTTTCTAAGAGATTCTCTTGCTCACCAAGCAGTGAAGGGAACACATTTTTTCAGGCACTACCTTCAACCCTTTATCCATTTTAGAAATAAATAAACATTCACTGCAGTGGGGAAAGGAACCCACATGTCCCATTTCCAAAGGATTACTCTGAGTGTCCTAAAACCTACACGGCTTTGAGTTGTTCTTAATCTTCTGCAGCCACAGTTTGATGCTAGAAGAGTTTATCACTCGATGATCTGAAATACATTTTTCAGAGGGTGTACTCTTGAGAGTTTGTTGGTAAATTGTTAGGAACCTGAAAGCGAGCAGGAAAAAGGGTTGAGGTGTTAGTTATATCCAGAAAGGTAAGGTGACAGCCGAAGTACACATAAGCCATGAGATGGGTATAGAAAATCCATGAAGTGCTAGAGATTGTATTACAAAATGATACTGTTATTTTGTGGACTTGAAATACATGGTTGCAGGAGATGGCGAATTTCACAGGGTAAGCAACATGATCCTGTTGAAAGTGTCCAACACGTAAAATAAGGTCGTTATTCTGCACTGCGTGGAGTAAAATTCTCCTGGTTGGAGTACTGTGTTCTGTCCTGGACATCCTTTAGAAACAGCACAAACCATCTGGGCTGACTCTATGTGTAATCAACAAGTACACTGAATTTTGCAGAATAAACTTCACTAAGAGATTTCAGTCATTTTCAAACCATTTTGTCCCAATCGATAAATAATAAACATGGAAGCTGAGGGACTACAATCAGCAGAGAAAGCTGATTGTATCACCACTTAATTGGTGACAGAGCAGTAGATAGAGCCCATTTCTTCCTGGAAAACCCGACCAGTGTTAAGGATTGCTTGGGGAGGTAGAGTTCAGTCTTACGAGTCAGTTATGGGTTTCTTTCATGAGAACCTGTGACTGAGCAAAGCACAAGAGAAACATGCTGCCAGGAATGGAAAAAATGCTGTTAATGAAGCAGAAATGAAGTTAATGAAGATAATGAAGTTACTGGCCCAGGTTGCCCCGAGCGAGAGGTGGGAGAAGCACCATCCCTGGAACTATTCCAGGTCAGGTTGTCCCTTGGGGCTCTGCTCAACCTGCTCTAGTTGCAGATGTCCCTGCTCCCTGCAGGGGGGTTGGACTGGGTGAGCTTGGAAGGTCCCTTTCAATCCAAACCAATCTTTGATTCTGTGATTCTGTGAAGATGTAGCATAAAGGCAGTTTTCCTCCTGTACTTTGAAGACTGGCAAGATGAGAAAATTTATCTCTCTACAGAACTGATGTTAATAAAACAACACTGAAAAAACCGACCTAACGCACTGACTGGAATATGAGGGCCATCAGCTGCACATTCTGTGAATGAGCAACTCCCATCTGTATGTGGTTCTTCAGGTGCTTGGTTTTTAACATTGGTATGAGGAAACAGAGAATCAAGCACATTTTGCTTACTCTAGAGAAAGACATTCACAGAGGAAGTTTACTAACAAGAAGTTTAATTTGAACACATTTTGTAACTAGATCATGTTACAGGACTTTTGCACCCATTGGAGTTTTTCAAGGAAAAGAGGACAACCGTTGAGCAGCAGCCCTTACACGGAGAGGACACGGCAGCTTTTGGCAGCCAATGCACCAATCCAGTATCATTTAGCAATAAATACTGGAGTATCAAACTTGAACTTATTATTTTTCTGGTATTTAAAGTTCCAGGAAAGTTTAATTTTTTTTGAAAAATAGTCAGTGGAGAAAAAGAAGCCAATAAACCAGCAGATATTCAGATGACACAAAGAATTTGAAGACAGTGGTAAGGACTTCTTTGAAAAACCAAAATGTCGTTAGTTCTTCCAGCTAAGAGATGAGCTTAAATGCGTGTTAACGGTTGAGCAGCAGCCCTTACACGGAGAGGACACGGCAGCTTTTGGCAGCCAATGCACCAATCCAGTATCATTTAGCAATAAATACTGGAGTATCAAACTTGAACTTATTATTTTTCTGGTATTTAAAGTTCCAGGAAAGTTTAATTTTTTTTGAAAAATAGTCAGTGGAGAAAAAAAAGCCAATAAACCAGCAGATATTCAGATGACACAAAGAATTTGAAGACAGTGGTAAGGACTTCTTTGAAAAACCAAAATGTCGTTAGTTCTTCCAGCTAAGAGATGAGCTTAAATGCGTGTTTACAGAGTCATGCAGAATACTTGTCTATGGAAATACAACTCTAAACTCTCCTGTGTGAGAGAGAGAAGTCTGGAGCTGTTCACTTATGTTTCTGCTGGTTTCTCGTGAGTGCCACCTTAAGGTCACACTGCTGCTTTCAGATAATGCCTTTGGTTTGCACCCTGAGGCTGAAGAACCTCTTAGAGTACTTGGAAACGTTGGTCAAGTCCTGACAACCATGGGAAAAAACACTGAAATATTTGTGTAAGAGAACCATTTCTCCCCGCAGAGTGAACAGAAGTAGCTTTTGTTTACAAATGTCTCTTTACTCCTTATAAACACAGCTGTACGTAAAGGGAAGTCTTCTCAGTAAAGACAGCTTATGGGAAGAGGTGGTCAAGAGAGTTATGCAAGAAATAACCATTCCTAGGAACAAGCAACAGCCAGCCCTAACAGTCCAACGATGTCTATTCCTATTAAGCAGATAAAGAGAATTCCTTCCGTACTAGGCAGAAAGTGTTGGAGATCCATGGCAAATAGATATCCATGCCATCCATGAGAACAGCAGTTTCCAATAGTTTCAGAACCCAACGGAAAATACGCTTCCATGTGAACTGACGAATTTGAGGGTCTCACTCAGGAGCCAGATGCTGCCCAGCATGTTTCAATGCTCTCAGAAACAGTGCTGTCTGTTTTGTACTTCAATATATACATCTAAATAAATATGTAAAATAGTCCAGATTGTTTGAGGGAACACTTTGGTTGATATATTTAATGTGATTAATTGGTGGGTAGTTTTCATATTTTGGTGAGCATATGTGAGTAATCCGTTTTGGAGAAGACTTCCAAATTTTTGGTATAGAGAGCAGCATCCTTTAATTTGATTTGTTTTGCATTTACTCATTTTTGAACAAAGCTGCCATTCTGTGTAAAGCTATAAAAAAAGGTGGAAGTGCATATCTAGGAAATGGATCTCTGAAAACCAGCAGATGATCTGTGAGATCTTCTCATGGCAATAAAAAAGTTATCATCATCATGGCTTGGCTTTGCGGAGGAAGATTTGGGAAGGGCTTTACCCACGCTTACTGCAAGCGCGCTGATGGCTGAAAAGGCCAATGCGGGATAGGCAAGACAGGTTGCAAAAAGCACAGCGAAAGGTCTCCTTGGGTGGTATAGTCGAGGCACGGTTCTTTCTGCGCTGTCTTTTCTCCTCAAGACATTCTACATGTGCTCTCAAAGGAGACCGCCCATGAAAGAAAAAAAATATACAAATACAAGTACAGGACGACAAGCAGAACTGTCACTAGCTAGAAAGAATTCAACTGGGAAAAGAAAATGCAACTGCAATATTGAGAACAGTGAAAGAGAGAAAGAAAGAACAATGATGCACTCCAGTGATTAGAGGGTGTGGATCAGCAGAAATCAAGATTTAGGATAAATATAAACAGAGAATGTTTCAGTGTTAGATTTCTAAAGTCAAATTCCAGAGTTTGATAAAATTTTGCCAAAATTATAAATATCTCATACTACCATCAGAATCAAATTGTAATCAGTTCTTGAAGTAAATAGAAATTAGTCATCTCACTTAGGTCTGCAGGGTTAAAGTAAAATCTGGTGTGACTTCGTTTTCATGTTGTGAAAATAATGTAAAATTCTGAGCGGTACGTTGTTCTCTTGATGCTGCAGTCAGCATTTTCAGAAAGGCGGCATTGCTCCGAGAGAGAACGTGGCCGCTACAATTTCACCCGAAGTGCTTCATGGTGCATGTGAATCACGCAGTAAATCAGGAAGTTTTGAGAGTGGGGATTCTCAGTGGGATTTAGACAGATGGACAACTCTGTTTTCATTCGGTTTCACTTTGCAGGTCTCTGACTGCTAATTTCACAAAGGCATGGAGGTCAAGCACCTATCTGTGATCTTCTACAAGGTCAGAGAAATCTGTTACAAGGAACAGAAGCATGAACTGGCCACGTACACGATGTCTCCTTGAGGAGATCCCAAATTCTCCAAGGTCTTTTTTGCTCGGTACGAAGAACGCATTCAGATTTTTAAAGGCACAATACAGATTGTTTCTTAGACAATAACGTTAAAGCAGGGGTCAAACTATCACATTAATTACCTGGAGGTCATTTGGAGAAAATTACTATCAAATGTGTTGAAAAAGGTTTTATATTCTCACAGAAATTATGATCTGCTGTTTCTATGGCAACTGCAACGGTAGTTCATGAAAGCTCTTTAATGGAGGTTTACAAAAGCTCAACATCCCAAAGTCTGGCAACAGCGATGGCAAAAGCCCATGCGCACCCACGCATGTGGCTGATTTCACCTCTGATTTCAGCAAGAGCTACACCAGGTGTGGATTGGCTCCCTGGCATTTAATAGTTTATATGATATAGGGATAAATATTATCAGATAATACTTCAGTTATGATTCCTCCTCTGTTAGACACATGCGCGCTGTCATACTGTCAACCTGATGAAATGGAGCAAATCGTAGAGGAATAGAACTACTTCAAAATGAACATTATTTCAATCTGTAGAACGTTCTGGCCTAGGATTTTATTCTGTTATTTCCATATTCCATTAACTGTGCTTTTCTGGTGGCTTCAGTCTGGAGCGAGACTGAACATTATGCTCTTTTACACACGCTTAACTTTAAGGGTGTGAATAGTAATATTGACTTCAACGCATAAAGATAAGATAATGCTTAAGTGCTTTACTGGCTTAGAGCCAGATGGCCCAGCTCCCAGCAAGAGTGCGCCCAATATCAATGATTAATAATAATGAAAACTAGAATTTGCATTTTCTTAGATAGTTTATTGGTAACTTTTCCAAGAGGAATACTCCTTTTATCTACCACACATGCACACAGACCGTTTCTTCACTGAGATAGCATTGTAAAAAATCTTCAGGGGGCACGATGGGCTGCAGTTCACTCTCTTTTGGTTGAGAGGACTGATAAACGTGAATCTGGCAAAAAGAGGAATAATACAATGTTTTAGTTCAAAGTGCAGTCAGCGTTATTACTGTGATTTTGGGAAGATTCAAAATCTCACTGATTTGCTGAAAAATCTGTTGTATAAATCTTTCAAGCTCAATAATGGTCCCACGAGAAAAATGTGGGTGGAGTAATGATGAAAAATAGGCCATTACATAATTTAATGGAAGTGATAGAAACACCCTTATAGCCTGCAAATATTAGTTCTATTGATTTTTCTGCTAAGACTTTTTAACAACTCCCATTTGTTTGGGTTAATGAACTACCTTATAGAATTGAAACACAGACTATCGAATTGTTAATGTTTTTCTGTGATACATTTTTGCTAACGAATGTGGCAGCAGTTTGGGATGAAATGAATAATAAAAGTTGGCTCATCTGTATAAAAAAATGGATTTTCTAATTTAGCTGAACAGATATCAGATGAAAGGGGAAAGAGAAGAATGGCTAAAATTTGTTTGTAGCATTAGTGTAATTTGGAATCGAATCGTCCTGCTCTGTGGATCAGTTTGGATTCCTCCTTTTGGAGGAAACTAAATCAACTCATTTTACTGGAAAACAAAATCTGAACTGACCTTCAGGCAATTAGAAGATGAGTCTAAGTCTAGTCCAAACAACATCTTGAACTACATATAATGTACAGAGAGGGGCTTTATCAACAGCTGCTTGTTTACTGCTTTATTTCAGTCAAACTGATTTACTTGCTTTTGTAAACATAACCACTGGGTGTAAGAATGTGAGAAGTCACATCATGCCTTTGTGGCCTTTGTTCCTCATAGCCGGTTTGCTCGTGAAGTCTAAAGTCCTGGGAGATGCAGGTTTGCTGCTAGTATCTATGAACTTCATGAGTGCTGATGACTGGAAGCAGGTCCTTGAAAATGTGAAACAGTGATCTCAGGTGACTTGAGGTCATTGTGATTCCAACTACAAACGCAGTTACAAAGAAATGGGAGATGCTACTGATTTCTGTATAAGGTGTCTATTAGCAAGAGTGGCTAAAACCAGTATATATACGTTTTAGAGGATTTCCTGAAATGTTAAATACACTGAAGATGCCAGTTTACGTATGTGGTTGGCTGCCCAAAGTAGCATGACTGACTCTGTAGCTATTCAGCCATTAATGATGGTTAATGATATTCATGATCTGGAAGTGATTTGAGAAACCACATATCACAGGCATACAGTCGGAAGCCAGTACCAACAGTTATCATGCTTTTATTGTTTTTACCTTTAGAATAAAGTAGGATTAAATTGAAGTCATGGCTAAAACCTTGCTGTCCTCAATGAGAATAGCCATTTTAGTCATTGACTAAAACTTTTTCCCCTGCTCCATCTCATTAATTAAATTAAAACAATAACCCAATAAGCTCCATGTGTAATACTTATACTAAATATTTTGATTTTTCATGGAGACCCTGCTTCTCCTGCAGACTTTTGCTGTGGAGGGTCCAAGACCAAAATAAATACACATGAGGACGAACAGAATTCCATGTCCTTCAAGGAACTTTTGCATGGGTCTGTATCTGTAACCTATCAGGTTTGGCCATCGACAAAGGTGAAACAGAAAATTAGTCTTATCTCTTGTCTACATCACAACCTATGTTCTTTGTCCATGTGTTATATTGCTATACTATTCCTAAAACACTTACAAGGATGCCTGTTAAATCAAATCTCCCCATGATTTGCCTCCCAAATAAGCAATTCTTAAAATTCTCTAACCTATTTTCAGTGTAGTATTGTAATAATTAACGTGATTAACTATTTTTATGGAAGGAATGAAAATACTCGTGATAAGCATAAATATAGTTAACAAAATCAGATTTTTTTTTCCCCAAGGAAAATTGTAGTTGAACATCAGTAGCGACTGTGGGATATTACTATGCTTTCAGATGCCTGATTTCTAAGAAAGGTTTGTCTCTTAGGTATGTTCGCTCTATAAGTAGAAAGAAAAATAATGCGCAGTGCAGTTTAAATCTGAGTAACCTGCTTCAAAATGTGGCTGTCCAACACCCCTATGATCCCGTTCTTTGGAGCATTGCCGAGGATATTTATTTAATTAAATATCATCTGTTTCCTCATTAATATGTGGTTCTTTTTGGCTATTTTGTTTTTGGCTATTTTCCTTTGTGCAGAAATCATCCAATAAATTTGCATCAGCCCTGATGTATTTTCTTCATTAGATGCTTGGGATGATGAGTCCCCAGGCAGGTCTTAATTTGATTTACAGTGTACAAAGAATTGAACCTTTTTACAAATTAAAACCAAAATGAAACAAACCATAACAGAACAACCTTCACCGAAGCTCTGGGAAGTGCTGCCATTTGTTCTTTCCCTTTTGAAAAATAATGTAGAGAAACTGCAGTGATGTCGTTGCAGACTATTACCATAAAATTAATTCTAAAACTATTTGTACTCAATTAAATAGTCCTTACTAAGACAGAGATTTTCATCAGCTTAAACCTGAAACTTGTTTCTCTTCCTTCTGTTACAAATCTTATTTGTTCAGAATCTTCCAAGTAAGATTGTTGAGATGGGTGTTTCTGCGATTTAACGTAAGATACTATACACGTGAGTGAGTAGGTGCAGATTATGTGTCCCAGTGGTAATGGGGAATAAAGTCCCCCCCGCACGTGTTATCTGAACCCTGCTTGGCCCCCCCCCCATTTAATTTTAGCTGCTCCCCCACCATTTTATTATACTGATTAAAACAATGTCTATTGCATATATTAGGATTTGAAAATGTCTTAGACAAAACTTCTGCGGTCTGACTTGTGCTAATATTATCCAAGCCCAGGCAACACCTAAACCCACATTTTATGTTGATCGAAGTGAGGTGGAAGGAGTGCAGGTTCAGGGAAGGCTACATGTGCTTAAGAAAGCCAAAGAAATCATTGGTGAGCTATTAGGTTGTCGTGCGCTGTGAGCATTCATCAGTTCGCAGAGATGGAAGACGCTGACAGTGGATTTTGTCAGGTTTTTGTTGGTCTGAAGAAAGCAGTGAGCTTTGAGGCTTCTGCTTTAAATTCCGGATTAAGTCATCCAAAGGAAGAGATGTTCTACTGAGTTAGCCAAGATTTCAAATCCCGTTTTCAAAACAGGGAGGCAGCTGGAACTTATTAATTAAATGATTGCAAAGATTTTAATTTTAAACCTGGGTTAAACATTTCTTTATTGTCCTAAAATTGTTTTGACAAGTGACCAAATTAAAGTTACCTGGAATTTATAAAAATTGAATATAGACCAAATATAGACCTTAATTGTGTTCACCAAATATAGGCCTTAATTTTGCAAAATGCTGCCCATTTGGTGCACATTTCCTGATAGATTGTATAGTTGAGTGAGATCTTCTTGTGTGATTCCTTTGCAGTTGTGTGCAGTATCTCACTTCATGAGTGCGTATCTGCAGCGTTAAGTGCTGCTTAAGCATAAATAGAGCAGGTTCCAAGGTTTTGCTCAGATCTCAGCCCAGCTTTTCACAGGAATTTCTTGCAAGATCAGCTCTGTCTCATGCATGTCTCATGCCTGCGCCCCTGCTTCCCCAGAGCAATACTAATGAGAGTGACTCTGACCCCCATGAGCCTCTTTGTTCTTCTGTGTCCTCCCAGCTGAGAAACTGGGCAGTACCATGTTACACATAGTAAACTAATGCAGGAGTGGTACCTATTGTGACCATATTTCTCCATCACTCATTACTGTTTGGAGATTTAGAATCACGGAGTGCTTTGGGGTTAGAAGGGACCTTCCAAGCTCATACAGTCCAGCCCCCTGCAGGGAGCAGGGACATCTGCAACTAGAGCAGGTTTAGCAGAGCCCCAAGGGACAACCTGACCTCCAATGGTGCCAGGGATGGAGCTTCTCCCACCTCTCGGGGCAACCTGGGCCAGGGTCTCACCACCCTCAGCAGAAACAGTTTCTCCCTTCTCTCTCGTCTCAATCTCCCTCTTCCAGTGTCACCCATCCCCCCTTGTCCTGTCCCAACAGCCCCTGCTCAAAAGCCCCTCCCCAGCTTTCTCAGAGGCCCCTTGAAGCACTCAAAGGCCGCACTAAGGTCTCCCCGCAGCCTTCTCTGCTCCAGGCTGAACACCCCCAGCTCTCTCCCCTGTCCTCCCAGCAGAGGGGTTCCACCCTCGGGTCATTCCTGTGGCCTCCTCTGTCCCTGCTCCAGCAGGTCCATGTCTGTGCTGTGCTGAGGAGCCCAGAGCTGGACCCAGCACTGCAGGGGGGTCTGCCCAGAGCAGAGTATAGGGGCAGGATCCCCTCCCTCGACCTGCTGGCCACGCTGCTGGGGATGAGCCCAGGATACAGTATATGTGCTTTAGAATGAAGTTCAGTTAGGCTGGAGAAATGGTTTTGTTCTTTTCACATGTAGACGCCTTGGGAGTGCAGCTTAGTGATCTCCGTTTCTGAGTCATATGTGCCTTGGAAGTCTTGTCCTTTGGTTTTCAGGGCTTATGTCTTGCTCAATTCTAAAATATCATCCCCATATTAAAGTGTTAAATTGGGTACAGTTTGCCTTTCCTAGTTCAGGAAGCTCATGTCTAATTTAAGGACTGAATCCAAATCTTATGAATCTGACTTTATTGTACTTAGAGTTCACACTGTGTAGGTCTGTGATTGTAACCACTTTGACTTCTTTGCTTATGTCACTTAATTTCTCTGTATTAAATTTTTTTCCTTATCAAGAACTAGCACTAATTCAAATTATATCTCTTTCCGTTGCTGATTGAGTCATTAACATTTAATACTGATTTGAACATCAAAACCACTAATCAGGCACAGATATTAATGGCTCTGTTTTGTAGCTTTTCCTCTGACCTGGGTTGTGAGCACTCTGGGTCTGTCATGGCCCACGAGTTCTCCTGGCACAATCTGTTTCTGGTGCAGCAGTTTTGCTGGTAGTGTGAGGAGAGGTCGGGGGGATTTTATTACCTACCTCCTTTTGTTCCCCAAAGCGATTTGTGGCTGGTGGTGATGTGATTTCGTTATGACAATGTAGCACCGTGTGTTCCCAGTACACTCCTTTGCTTTGTGATCTGTCTACACTTCTCCCTCCTCGTTCATCAGTCCTGACCATACCTGTGGACTTCTGCTTGGGATGGTGGTTGGGTACCACTGTGATGGCAGTAAAAATTATGCTGCTGGGTTTAGTAGAAGGAAGAATGTGAAGAAATGAACCTAATGTCATGGTCTGCTAATTAATCATTCTGGATGACCCCACGGTTTCAAATTATCAATCTTTCTAAACAGGACTCCTCTCATTCATGGTCTTTCTTCTTGAGCTTGAATATTATTACATTGGTGCTTTTATACTGTCTTTTCACTCCTCTTCAGTAAGCCTCTCCTCTTTCCAGTGGCTTTTGTTTCCTGGGAATATAAAATTTGTTTGTGTACAGTGAACCAGAATAAGCATGACATCACTATAAAGATGTCACTCGGCTTGTACTGTTTAGTGCAGGATGTCTCACACACCTTAGGCTTCTAAAAAAGCATGAGTACCTGAATATTTGCAGATGTCCCAGGAGTATAGTTACTTCCTTTTTTTGTTTTGTTTTGCTTTATTAAATACACATTTATAATTATAGCAACCAATAGCGTGACACTCTTGGCTCTTTTGAACCAGGCCCACAGCAGGGCGAGATCTTTGCTGCTGCTTTCCTTTGGCATAGAGCCAATGAGCATCCTGCCCGATTTCTGAATTAACACTGAAGAACAATTGTCAGCAGCAAATAATTTAATGTCATGTTTCTGGCCATTTACTTTGCCTTCCATCTGGCAGAGGGTCTTTTTGGAGGTTGTGTACCCCTGCCTAGTCTCTTGGGTAGGACTGCTAGAGCTGAACAGGATGAGTGAGTTTACCAGCTGATCTCTGTTTTTCTCTTGAATGAGGAGAGCTTATTCGTCACTCATTTGAATGTGGTAGAGGTGCTAAGCAAACAATCAACTGACTTAAAAAAAAAAAAAGAAACTAAACAGAAGGGAATCCAAGACACTTGGAGGCTTCTGAGAACGCCTTGAATTGCTTTAGAGCTACTGCTTTGGTTGATAGCTGAAGTGGTAGCCCTAAAGGATCTTACAACCTTTACATGCCTGTGGAAATGGCGATGCAGGATTAGTGAAAAAGAGGGAGAGAGATTAAAAGAGGAGGCATTTTTGAGAGCAGTTCCCAAACCAAATATTGCCTGTCACATTCTACAATTTATCAACAAGCCAACAGCCTCTTTCGCATTTGGAAACCTCCCAGAATTTTAAAATAAATTAAGTCACCCTTCTCAGTTTAAGCAGTACTTTGCC